>NC_068406.1:133814-144707 GCF_023724105.1 Carassius gibelio | reverse complement strand
AATGAAACAGACTTCTCGAATCAGATTTCTTGAATGAATCAGATTTCTCTAATGAAACAGACTTCTCAAATCAGATTTCTTGAATGAATCAGATTTCTCTAATGAAACAGACTTCTCGAAACAGACTTCTCGAATGAATCAGACTTCTCGAATCAGATTTCTTGAATGAATCAGATTTCTCTAATGAAACAGACTTCTCGAATCAGATTTCTTGAATGAATCAGATTTCTCTAATGAAACAGACTTCTCGAATCAGATTTCTTGAATGAATCAGATTTCTCTAATGAAACAGACTTCTCGAATCAGATTTCTTGAATGAATCAGATTTCTCTAATGAAACAGACTTCTCGAAACAGACTTCTCGAATGAATCAGACTTCTCGAATCAGATTTCTTGAATGAATCAGATTTCTCTAATGAAACAGACTTCTCGAATCAGATTTCTTGAATGAATCAGATTTCTCTAATGAAACAGACTTCTCGAAACAGACTTCTCGAATGAATCAGACTTCTCGAATCAGATTTCTTGAATGAATCAGATTTCTCTAATGAAACAGACTTCTCGAATCAGATTTCTTGAATGAATCAGATTTCTCGATTGAATCAGATTTCTTGAATGAATCAGACTTCTCGAATCAATCAGATTTCTCGAATGAATCAAACTCTCTCATACTCACAAGACAATCAAGGTCATCATTAGAAAAAGTGATGGACAAATGTGCATTAAATTTGTACTTATTTCAATTGTAATTCTCTTTGACTTCACAGTCCACCCAAGCTGCAGGAAGTCATCTCCAGTTCCTCCGAAGCGTCGTCTCCTCAGCCGGAGAAGATCACGCTTCACGATCTGACCGACCCTGTGCCATGTACACACTCCTTTCTATTTCCAGTTTATATGAGAATTACCCAGAATTCAGCAAATATCAGAGTTTAACATGTCCTGGTGAAGGTTTGATGTCAGTAAGATGTAGAGTGGTGTTTGTAGTTCTGGTCTTCTGGTGTGTTTGATCTGCGATGATCTGCAGAAACTAAAGTAGATCTGGTGTGTGTTCAGTGCTGTCTGTGGATCAGGAGAAACTCCAGGAGTCACACACAGGTGAGACCCTCATCTGACTGATCATGTGACCGATGCTCTTCATCTGGCCGTGTGTCATGAGTGTGTGTGTGTGTGTGTGTGTGTGTGTGTGTGTGTGTGTGTGTGTGTGTGCGTGTGTGTGTGTGCGTGTGTGTGCGTGTGTGCTTCAGACGAACATGACGCAGCTGTGGAGGAGGAGGAGAGGAGGATAGAGGAGATGAGGGAGAGCGAGAGCGAGAGAGAGGAGGAGCAGGAGAGAGAGGAGCGAGAACACCACACCATTAACATACAAGTACAGATTTGAAATTATGTTTGTATTTTTAGATAGTTTTCATTTTAATTTGAGTTTTGTCTGTATATTAGAGTCATTGTGTTTTTATTTTTGTCTTTTTTATAACTTTTTTTTATATATCTGTATAGGTTTTAGTTTATATTTTTTTGTTTATTTAGTATTTTTTTTTTTTTTTACTTTAACCTAAACTAAACCAAAATGAGAAGTGTCGCCATGACAACTAGCTGAAATATAATAAGTCCAAGGTTATTTCAGTTAATGTTTATTTCACTAATATATATGTAATTATAATTATGGTTTTAGTTTTATTTCAGCTTATTTCAGCTAAATGCAAAGGCAACATTTCTCATTTTCTACAATATTTTGTTGTATTTTATTTAGTTTTTGGTTAATTCTTTTTTACTAATAAGTAATACCATTTTATCATTGGTTTATATATATATATATATATATATATGTGTGTGTGTGTGTGTGTGTGTAAATATATACTATGTATTTTTTCAACTTTAACATTTTTTTTACTTATTTTCATTTAAGTTTTAGTTAAAGTTTTAGTACTTTTTAAAGTTTTTATTTTTATTAGGTTTATAAGCTTTAGTTTTAGTTATTGTGGTACATCAATCTAAACTAAACCAAAGTGAGAAATAAACAAAATTTTTATTTTCTTTTTTTGTCTCATTTTCATTTAGTTTAAATGAAATAAAATATTTTTCAAAAATGTTTTAACTTCTTTTTTTTTTTTTAAAGTGATGAATCTTTTTTATTGTTATTGAAGCTATAGCACGAGTTCAGGAGTCCGTTTGATCGATGATTGATAAGAGTCATCTGTTGTTTGATCGATTGACTCTCAGACGTCTGTTTGACTTCTGTTTCTTCGTCTGTCAGGAGGATCAACATGAGGAACAAGCTGGAGACCACAGAGAGGGGACAGAGGGTCATGTGACGGTAACCAGCGCAGTGATTGGAGGAGGAGCGGAGGAGGCGGGACCAGGAGCAGATGATGTGGCCAATCCTCTTCACAAATACATGATGATGCTCATGCAGGACAAACGGAAGCAGCAGGTACACGGACATCATTTCAGCATCACAACACACAGTTTGTCACCAGATTTGGTTTATTAAATATATTTTAGGATTACTTGTCTGTCCTTCAATCTATTTAGCATTTGTAGATATTTGTCCTGACTGTATGTGGTTGTGTTTGACACCACAGAGCTCAGCTCAGGAGGCGTCAGAGAAGCACAGTCTGGAGGAGTTTGAGTCTGAGAACGAGGAGCACAGGTAACACTGTGTGTGTGTGTGTGTGTGTGTGTGTGTGTGTGTGTGTGTGTGTGTGTGTGTGAGAGACACGCTTCATTACAAGTCTTCCTCTGTTCTGCAGTGTTGAGCTGATATCACACCAGGAGCCAGACGACGACTTCTGGTGAACAAGTCCCCGTATCTTCACACTTTATACAGAAATCTTGAAATACTAGCTGGAAAATGAATTGTGTGAATGAGTGTTTTTATCAACTTAAATGCTGACTTGAATAAATTTAGTATCTTTTGTTAATGTTCTGCTTCTGTATTTGATTCATAAGAGCTGTTCGATCACTGCAAGACTGAGAATATTATAAGTACACAAATGCTGGACATAATGACACATGATAAAAAAATCAATGATTTGAAAGAAAGCTCAGTGAGTCTCAGAAAGTCTTTTATTCAGGTTTTATTTGTGTATAAAATACAATCGCTGGTTTGAAGGCCTGAACACACGTTCAGCGTCTCAGTTTGGGGCAGTTTGTGTGTTCACAGTTGATCAAGATTACCAGAGTTAAAGCCTTCAAAATACATGCATAATATATGAAAACACTGTGGGAAATTAATAATAATAATAATGAAAAACAAGAAAGTCATGAAGGTCTTGGGGCTTATAAAAGAGTATAATATAAACCGTTAGGACAGAATATTTTTTTTCTTTTCTTTTTTTTTAACCGCTGTAAACACTAAGGGAATCCCCTAAAATGAATTATTAAAAATATTGGTAGACTATAAGGTTAAAAAGACAGTATTATACAGTATATGAACACATTACATGGACTAAAACTCTAGGAAAACAAAGCAGATTATAACATTAAACTCTGGTAAATACTGCTGATGTCAATACAGTGAGAGTCTGTCCTGCTTGAGTCAAACGATGAATGAATAACAAGAGTGAAAAAAAAAACAATTTTGTCAGTATTTACAAATGCACATTATGTTACTGTTGTTGTATCCCTCCCAAAAAAAACATTGAAAATATTCTTATTATTTTTGCTGGTCATAGAGTTCATATCACACCGATGCAGTTTGAATGCACTATTAAAATAAAATAATTCATTAATCAAAATAAAATAATAAAAAAAGAAAATAAAAGCTGAGCAGAAAAAGTTGGGTAAAAGCCTCCCAATCTCGCTACTTTCATACAAACAAGTATAAAGTGTTTCCAATCATGGTAAGATTTGTAGTTAAAAAGGATTGTACTACAATAATTTCAATTGAAAGAGAATTACAAACCATTCTTCTGTAAACATTCATTTGATGTTCATCTGGAGGCTTCAGTTGCTCATGTTTTGTCATTCTTCATTCTTCATACTTGTGTTGTTAATATAGTGATGTGAAGTGACCAGGACAGTAATCTGACTCCGATCTGTGATGTGAGGTAGTGTGAAAACCTTCTGCCTGACTTGCAGTTTTGTGAGAATATTGCAAGTTATACACTCATAATTGCAGGCTTTTGTATCACAATTCAGACTTTATATTTCACAATTTTAATAGTTTTTTTTTATTTTTATGTAAGACATTTATCCCATATTGTTCAAGTTTGTCTCCAATTATGACAATTTTTCAAAGTTCTGACATTTATATTGAAATGTTTTTAGTGTTTTTCTTAAGAATTCAGACTTTTTCTCAACTTGTATCTTGCAATTTCAACTTTTTTTCTCAGAAATAAGAAATATTTGGGAATAATAAATTGTGATTTTTCAATTTTGACTTTTTAAATTCTGTTTTTTTTTCTTAATGAATTATATATTGCAGTTTGTTTTTTTACTTGTAATTTTGACTTTATATCTTGCGGTTTTTATATCACAATTTTAACTTTTTCTCAAAATTATGATCTATTTTTCTGAATTAAATATTTTTTTCTTACAAGTGTATATTACAATTTCAAGTTTGCATCTCACAATTCAGACACAAATCTCCAAATTTTTTGTTGTTGCTATAGGAAAAGAAGTAATTAAAAAGGTAATGCTATTTGTTTAATTTTTTTACCTCACAGTTCTGACATTTTTCTCTTCATTGCAAGTCAATATCTCACAATTTGAACGTTTCTTTTCAGAATTGCAAGAAAAAGGTCAGAATTATGAGACAAAAGTCAGTTTTTATCCCATATTGTAAACAAGCTTCCATCAGATGCCACTCTCTGAAACAAACATGCTAAATCTTGTAGCATAATGTCTTCTGTTCACATACTATCTCCAGCACATATCGCACATGAACAAACCCAAACATTCAGAGACAACCAGACCAATTTACTTCAGAAGGATCCTTCCATTATTAATCTTAAAAAAAAAAAAAAAAAAACTGGGAATGCTTTAAAATTTTGAGAGGATGCAAAACATGTTTATAATGCAAGTGCATGTTATTTTTCATAAGAATGTAATGTAATGTCAAATAATCATGCACTTAAATTAGATTCATGTTTATGATGTTTTAAGGCAAATCTCATCTGGGTTCGAACAGAATCTGATTTGCATTTACATTTAGTCATTTTGCTGACGCTTTTCTCCAGTGCATAAAGCGATTAGCATGTGCATTAGTGCAAGGTTTGAGCTTGACCAAGGGCTGAGGAGAGCGAGAGATGTGCACAGACTGCGGTGAGTTAGTGAGTTAGGGCTGTTAGTGGTTTGGGTGGCAGTGTTAACCCTCCTTACGAGTAGGAGTTGAGGCACTCTTTGGAGCGCGACTGGATGTCCTGCAGCTCCCGCTCCTCCTTCATTTTGATGTCTTGGTACGCATGCAAGTGACTGGCGTCCTTTAGGTAGGCCCAGTTTGCAGAAAGGATCATTAGGTAATGGATCTGTAAGAGAGGGGCGAGGTGATGCCCGTCAGCAGGTCAACAGAGCCACACACACACACACAAACACACACACACACACACACACATTATAAAGGAATAACTCCTCCCTAAATCAACATATACTCACACTCAAGTCGTTTCAAACTGTGTGCTGTTATTGCTTAGACAGGTGCAATATAATTTAACATTTCTGCTTTAAATAAACAATAGTGAACATTTATATAAATCTTTATATAAATCTATATCTTTGCTCATTTTCATTTAGTTTAACTTGACCACTAAAACTTAACAATTTCATTTAATAATAATTAAAAATAAGAAATAAATATTTATAAAAACATAAACACATTTAAATTATATATATATATATATATATATATATATATATATATATATATATATATATATATATATATAATTTAATATATATATATATATATATATAGAAATAGAAATAAGAAATAGAAATAAGAAGTAAAATAAATATTTCCCATTTATTTTACTTCTTATTTCTAACTTTTCAAACTTTATTTAATTTAATTTCTGTTTTAGTTTAATACATCAATTTAAAAAAATACATTAATTACATAATACATTTAACTTAATGAAATAAAGTAACTAAAACTACAATTACTTAAAAACAAAATAAGAATAAATTTAAAAATTAAAAAAGACAAAAATTCTAAGTTGTTTTGTGTTTTTGTCATTTTTGTTTTCTTTTTTGGAGTTAATTATTTTTTTTTAAATGTATCCATTTATTTTTATTATAATTTTATTTTCTTTAATTTTAGTTATTTTAGCTAAATAAACACCTTTTTATATTTTATTTCATTTCAGCTAAAATTGGATGAAAAGACGAAAATAGTTTTGTAGTAATTGTAATTATGTGATATTTTGCTACATATATGAAATAGTCATCATAATTGAATATTCACAGGATTTCTGAAGCGAATTCAAGACTGAGAACGCCCTTAAAATAACACATCTCTTGAATTCAAAAGTAGAAAAGCATCACAACACATGTCTTCTGAAGTCATGTGATGTTTTGAGCAATAATAAACGTCTGAAACTGAAAGAGCTGTTTTTGTGTAGCAGCACAGTTCATAATAACAGCACAAGCTTTGAATCAACATCGAGTGAGTAAATGTTCATTTCCAGCCAGACTATTCCTTTAGTGCACAAACAACTACAAACCAATGGACATTAAAACATATTGAGGACACACTGATATGCAGAGGACGCTGGGGTGTGAGGGAACGAGAGGCAAAGCCAAGCTTGAGATGAGGGTTAGTCTGAGAAACACACACTGAGAGCCCAGACGAACGCTCAAGAAACACCACCCAGGATCATTTGAACACAAAGAAGGTTTATTTTGATCAAGGAACAACTACAGGCACCACAGTCCTAGAGGAATATTAAATCAATCATGGAAGATAAAGCATGCAATCTGAATGTTAAGGCAATAACGCTGGTGTAAAACAACCAAGAGTCACATTCACAACAAAAACATTGGACCTTTCTGAACATGTGCTCATCCTCATCAATGGATGCTCTGCAGTGAATGGGTGCCGTCAGAATGAGAGTCTGATAAAAGCATCTTAATGCTGGATTTGTTTCATCTTTTGTCTTCTCCAGATGTGAACTGATTGACTGTGGATTATTGTGATGTTTTTATCAGACTCTCCTTCTGATGGCACCCATTCACTGCAGAGCATCCATTGATGAGACACTGATGCAGTGCTACATTTCTCCAAACCTGATGAAGAAACTAACTCATCTTGATCTCAGATGATCTGAGGATGAGCACATTGTTATTTTTGTGTGAACTGTTCCTTTAAAAGATTTATTTCTGACTATATTAGTCACAATTAAAGCCACTGTGTAATGCATGATTTTGCATCTAGTTTTTAATAAAAGTAATAAAATCCTAAAACGTTAGCGTGATTTTAAAAGGCCAGGTTTTTAAAAGTCTGTATAAAATCTGTGAATAAATGCATCGACTGCCTTTCAAAAGTGAAATCATATCAACCCACATTTTCTCATTGATTGTGTTTGTGTTATGTGATGTTTTATTAATGATCCAATCACACATAAATCATGATTGTTTATTCATTAATAATAAAGCAGACATTGTTATGAGCAAATCATGTAGTAATAAAACATGAAAGGATCTGCTGTATTGCGTGCTGATAATATAAATGTAGTTTTGAATAAAATCGGATAATGCTACTTAATATTTGTGTTTTAAGAATCACGTTTCTTCCACTCTGTTGAACAGTGTAAGGTCTGTGTTTAAACTAGCAGTACTGTAAAACAAAAGACTCGAATCATATTTCTGCACACAACTGATCTAGGTTAGATGTGAAGCTGTGCACTGAATCATTAATACTTCACAAGAGATTCATAATACTGCTTCAAACCAGTGAGAAGAAATGATGAAAACAACACTGAAACTGGAAACACTGGAAGGCTCGCTGGCACAGATGGCAAATATATATAAACTTTCCCCAATAAAACAGTTTCTAGAAGCAAAACTCACGTTCATTTTCTCCATAAAGACATTAAACCTCATACAGCTCATACAGATGTGTTTTTAGATGTTTAGAAGTGATTTGCTATAATTAAATCAGAGAATTCATTCTATATTTTATATACACCCTCAGTCAAAAGACTGGAATAATTGTGATTTTGTTTTTTTTATGTTTTCTAAAGAAGATTTATTTGATCAAAAATGCTGTTAAAATGGTTAAATATTTTATCATTTTAAACATCTGTTTTCTGTGTGAATCTGTGTTAAAGTGTAATTTATTTCTGTGATGCTCCGCTGTATTTTCAGCATCATTCCTCCAGTCTTCAGTGTCACATGATCTTCAGAAATCATGAAAATATGATGATTTACTGCTCAAGAAACATTTCTGAGTATTATCAATGTTGAACACAGTCGTGCTTTTGTGGAAAATGTGATACACTAACTTTCAAAAGTTTGGATTTAGGGATTTAACGATTAACCGTGAACTGGTAGAAAATCGAGTCAAATATGTGACGAGTCAAATCAGTTTAAACTAATCCTGATTCATTTAGGGGCAGAGTTTATATGAATGCATGTCTGAGAGGAACTTACTGTCTTTAGAGAAGTTTAGATGGTATTTTTCTTTTCATCTTGTCTCTGTACAACACATATTAATGTTAATAAATGCAGCGCTGCTTTGTTTACTGCAGAAATCAAGGAAAGGCTTTAAGCGCCATCTGCTGGCAGAGAGTGGATCTGCGTCTCCTTCAGCTCGTCTGCTGTTTCATGCAGATGTTTTTTATGTAGTTTCACAAAACTGAAGTCAAATCATTCTGTTTTTGCTTCAAAGTTATACAATGTAATTCAGATTAAAAACTGTTCATGTTGCATCTGTTTTGCATCTGTGATCTTGCCTCTCGTGTTAAATGAAAAGAGCACAGACAAAGCCGTAGTTTGTTTATATGAAGAGATTTATTGAATTTGTGTTTCTTTTTATTTGATACTTGTTTTAAAGTTTAAATTTAGTTTCGTTTTTTACAGTTACATTCTATTTAGCAGAGGCTTTTATCCAAAGCTGCGTAAAAGTGAGCAAAGAAGCAATCAAAAGCAACAAAAGAGCAATGATATGCAAGTGCTTTATTAGTATATTATTACAGTGCATTTTGTCCAAGCAGTGATAAAAGGACACATTTAATTTATAAGCTGCGTTAAATCTCTCTTTTTTTTTACATAATAATAATCGTGAAATCAAATCTTGAATCGAATCGTGAGTTGAGTGAATTGTTATATTTGTAGTAATACAAAAAAAATAATACTTTTATCTATCAATAATGCATTAAATTGATCAAAAGTGACAGTAAAGACATTTATAATTTTGCAAAATATTTATATTTCAAATCAATGCAGTTTTTCTGAACTTTCTTTGTCTATCCTGAAAAATGTAATATTTCACTGCTTCCACACAAATATTCGTCAGCACAACTGTTTTCAACATTGAGTATTTATAATTGATAATTAATGAGTTCTATGCATTCTTTTTTTAAATGGTAATTAACTTTTGACCGGTGTTTTATGTATGTGTTTATTTGTGCATATTTATATAGTCAGTATTATATCAGTCTTCAATATTTGTCTTTTTGCTTTGAATTGCATTTCCTGATCATAATTTGTTAACGTCTTTATTGAGAAAATGAAATACGTTGTGCATCTGTTCTTTAGCTTTAAAACTTTAGACTAAGACACTGTAGAAAAGGCTTTGTGTCAGGCTTCAGATGAATGTTTTCTAGTGGTTGTAGAAACGAAGGCAAAGGCATGTTCAAATGCTACATCTGTGTACAGTCCTATATTTACACATTACATGTCAAAGCAATCAAAGGTTTCTCTCGCTTGTTCTCGTTTCTATTATTTTAGTCCATATTGTCAGTGGCTGCTCATTCTAGGCACTTTCATGCAACTGCGTTAAAATTTAGTGCAGCAGTCCTCTCGACTCTTAAACTTCAAAACAGCAAAGTTATACGTGGTAGCCATCATGTAGATGAGCTGGTGGAAGAGAAAGCACAGAAATCAATGACGGAATAAAGGAAGTGCAGATGAAATCAGTCCTGAAATTAATTCGCTATCACTGTCCACACTGCAAGCGTCTGATGACAACACACAGACCTCTCAGCTGTAGCAGGTGAATTATTACAATTACATTTTCAACAGAAATCCACTGGTATTAAAATGAACCTTGCATGGGTTTTAAAAACAGAAGAATCATATAAGTCTCACCGCAAATGCATATCCATGGTTTATAAAGATTATTTAATTTTGCAGGACAAAGACCAGAAACATCAAGAGTTATTTAAATATATAAAATAGATAATAAAATTGCATTACAAATAAAAATTATAGTGAAAAGGACCCTATATATATATATATATATATATATATATATATATATATATATATATATAAAATTTAATAAATTACAAAGAAATAATAGAATGAAATAAACTGTACAAATTTTTTTGAGTGAAAAAATGTGATTTTAAGTAAATAAAAATGCGTCATAAATAAAACTTATAGTGAAAAGCAAGATATCTGTAACCAAAAAAGTTATTAAATATTTAATAAATTAAAGAATAACATTAAAATAAACATTACAGTACAAAGAATATTTTTAGTGAAAAGCATGATATTTGTAATTATATAAAATAAATATTTAACAAAATTAACATAAACATTACAACTTAAATTTAAAGTGAAAAGCAAGACATTTGAAAAAAAGATAACTATTAAATTATTACATAATAAAATAAATCAAATTAAATTAAAATAAAATGTAAAAAGTTAAAGGCATAATATTTATATAATTATTTAATTAATGTACATTTTTTTACAAAATAACAAAATTAACATGCATACACCAGATACATT
>NC_068406.1:123814-128814 GCF_023724105.1 Carassius gibelio | reverse complement strand
CTTTGCTTTGTTTATTAAAAATGCACGCATTCAAGAATGAAGACCATTAAAAAAAGGAAAGAATAAAAGTGAGCTGTGAGTGTATGTCTGCTTTCTGTTATTCGCTCATAGCCTTATTTACAACAGTGTGATCAGCTCTGGATCATCCAGAACTGAAATGATAACTGATAATGACTGATAATGACTGATGAAGTGACTCACATCAGCTGCTGTACAGTAATGATACACATGCCATTCATTTGATTTATAGTTTGCATGTGTAAAGGACATGAACCAAAGCCTCGTTTAAACAAGACATGAAAGAAAAATACTGTGCTGTGAAACTTACCAGAAATGGTTTTGGTTAGTGTTTTGTCTCCTGTTTTACATTTTCGAAGTGACAATTTGTTCGCAAAAAAAAAAAAGCCACTCAGATTGCACAGTAAATTTGCTCAAAGATCGTTAATGCACACTGAAAACTAACATTGCCATGTCATTTTCAACACAAACCTTGTGAAAAGCACACATGTCTATATGACACATTCATGTAAGCAGAATATCGCTGTGGAGAGATCGCTAAACTCGCATGTTTTCATCATCAGCGCTTGTTCTGCCATCAGGGAGCGCACAGGGTTGCCAGACTGAACAAATTAAATAAAACACCATGCAGAAAGTGTATCGTTAAAGGAGAACAGCTCAGGTTTGAGGCTTAAAGCTCTTAACATCAACACAAACATGAACGCTAGTGAAGACTTGTTAGCAATGCGTGATAACGCAAATGCCAAATTAAAAACACGTTTCAGGATAAATATCGTGACGATCCTTTTTAATGAATCGAGAAAGGTGGACATCGTTCTCGAGATTAAAATATGATTAATCGTGCAGCCCTAATGCCCAGCATGTTCTGTTCTCGCGTAGTGTTGTCACGGTACCAAAAATTTCAGTATTCGGTACCGATACCAGTGAAAATCCACGGTTCTCGGTACCAATTTCGGTACCAAAGCAATACACAAAAATATGCTAATTAAAAAAATAATAATGTTTTAGCACTAAAAATAAAACCAATGCCATTCTTTATACTTATTTACAATTGTTTTTAAAGTTTTTTCTACAAGTTATATAATTATGAAAAACAGTAAACAAGTTTCACCCAAATTTAATTTGTCTTTTAATTAATGAAATTTAAACACATTTTATGTTTGGTAAATAAAGGGGGATTTGCTATTAAAATTAAAACATGGAAGAAATATTGTGATTTATTTCTTTAAAAAATAAAGTTTTATACATTTTTTCAACAGTAGCAGTATCACATACATTTTACTAAATAATAGTAATATTTCTAGCACAATGCCTTTATGTAAAAATTAACTTTTAGGCCTAATGAATATTTGTCAATATCTGCATATTTGTCATTTTAACTGAATTTAAGACTAGTGGTGATGCTTAAGATATTTTTGGTCTTTGATGGTTTCTGTAAAAAAAAAATAGTAATAGATCAAATTAATTATTATTAAAAGATAATGCTACTACTAATTCTACTATCATACTAATGTATATACAATGCACTATGAATTGATGAGCTGCTGGGTTCATGAATATTAATCACGTTGTCTGCGAATGAATATGAATAATTCTAAATTAACTCCATTATTTTGACAGGAGAAGACAACAAAGAATAGTTTACATATAGCGTGTTGTTTAAGCGTGGTAAGACTCTCGCTCTCTCTCTATTTGCATGTGTGAGAAACAGCGCTATCAGTAAAGCGACGGTGAGTCGTGCGCTTCAGTCTATGTAGTAAACAAACCCGCACGTCTCTGCCATTCATTAATTCACACAGAACAAGGATTCATATTTCAAACAACTTTTGCGGCTTAACATTTACAGATACTGGTCCATATGGAGATTTGATTTGATTAATTTATGCTAACTTTGCAAATTCCATGACTGTCCACATTAAAATGTAAGAATCATTTTCATGACTGGATTTTGAGATTCCGTCCTCGTTTTCTACTTCGCGGAAATCATAGCGCTGAACCGGGTTTGAACGGGACCTCGGTACTACCGGTACTTAAAGAAACCTGGTACCGACACATTTACATTTTTTTTAGTACCGACTTGGTACTGAAGTACCGGGTTTTTGGACAACACTATTCTCGCGCTAGGCGTGCTGCATTCAGATTGGTACAGATAGCATACCGTGGGAGGTCGGGGTCGCGGAAAATCATGCTATAAAGCAATTTAGAAATCGTGCACGCTCAAATTGTGATTTTATGATGATTTTGATTAATCACATAGCCCTAGTATATATCGTTTTTATTTCTATTTCTATTTTAGTATAGGCCTATAAAGTTAAACAATTAAAGTGCTGCCTTAGCAAATAGCTGAAATAAAGGTTTTATATTTAATTTAATTTCTATTTTATTCATTTTTTGTTTTGTTTAAGTGAACTATAATAACCCTGGTTCTGAAGAGGTCTTGTGAGATTCATCCATTAATATAAAGACAGTATGTTTAAAAAGCCTCGAATAATGAGATGTGAGTCTACATGTGTACATTTATCAGTTTCATCCGGGGATAAAAAACAGCAGTGCTCTGATTCAGGGCCCAATTGTGCAGCGTCTGAATCCTGAACGTTCCTCGACTCGGAGGCCTTTTTCCCAGCACACAAAGGCAAATTAAAGCAGATATATTAAGCAGCAGAGAGAGGCCCTTTCAGAGCCCGTCTGCGTCCGACAGTTTGTGCCCAGCTTTTATGAGGCTCACCGGGGTGAAAGCTTTCTGTCCCAACTAGTGAATAGAGTTTCCATAGCAGCGAGTTAACCACAACCCAGTGAGTATCGCCCACAGAACAGTCTCTCACGACCCACAACACACACACACACACTCTAATGAAGCCACTTAAATGCTCCCATCTGAAAGAGAGACGCTCCTCTCTATTCCCAGACTTTCCACTAAACACTCAGGGAATACGTGATGTTATGGTCAACTAAGAAAGGACAGTTTAATCAAAGTCATCAGATGATTCATATCAGACGAATGAACCCATCTCGTAGTAGAGTAAAAATATCTTCACATTACAAACAAAACGGTCAAATTAATATTATTTAAATAGCCACACAGATGGGAAATCAAAAATTACCTGTATTACAGTGTATGATGTAGCTGTCCATCAGTGTAAACAATGTGCAAATTAATTAAACCAAAAAGTACACGATTTATAAAGTTATTGGCTTCTAAAGTAAGGAGTCGACTCTGAATCACTGAAACGAGTCGTTATAGATTTCAAATCTTTTGCCCATCTCTATGTACGTCACTAGAACACTTTGCATAATAATCTCCGCCTACTGTCTTGGGAGAAACTGACCTCTGACCTGCCCCACCCCCCACACAGACGCTCTGGTTGGTGCAAGAGCATCATGTCGAGGAGACTTTTTAATTGTAAAGGCAAGTTTGTTTTATTTTCACTGCCAAAGAATGAAGATCAGAAGAACCAATGGCTAAAATTCATTTTCACCACAATACCAGAGCAGTACAACAAATCCTTGTTGTGTTCACAACATTTCACTGATGACTGCTTTTCTAATCTCTGTGAGTTAAAGATGGGATTTTCAAAGCGTTTGGCCATAAAAGAGGGTTCATTACCAACTTTATTTAGAACAACGAGCATCTCCGAATCACAACGCGAAGTATGATTATGAAGTTATGTGTTTCTCCCGAGCGTCTTATCAGTATGTGTGCTGTCTGCAGCCTGTCTGCGCTGATCTTCATGTACAAAAACGTCATTAAAATGAAGTGTAACTCCGTGAATACTCAACGAAGAGACATGAGAGAGATATCTATAAAAAGCTTGACATGTCTTCTTTAAAAGTGCTGCTGAAAACAGATATTCTGTGATAAAGTAATCCATATGAAAACAACGCGATGTCCGTTTTTCACGTCTCCCTTCATTATATCTAATGTGACCACGCCCCCGTGCTGAACGCACTATTCAGATTCAAACTGAAGGCGCGGCTTGAATACGCACACACAGAAGAAAAAGCAGCGAGACTGTTCAAGTTTTTTATTTTAGCGTTTGCTTCGCGATGAGAGGAATAAGACATAATTCACCCCAAACAGATGCTAACGCATAGTTTACCGTGGAGGTGTGTGCGGAACAACCAATTCAAACTGGTTATGTTAGTTGACCAATCAGAACACAGTATGCTACCGAAAGGTGGGGTTTAAGGAAACTGAATCTTTTGAACAGCTTTGCGCAAACCGTTTGGGGATCTCTGAGAATTGAGGTAATTTTAAAATGATATTTTGACAAAATGACAATGTTTTTTAACCTTGGATGGATTTAAACCTAATGTACAGGACTTATAAACAGTGATCGGAAGCTTAGAATTTCTTACTGGCTCTTTAATAAATAGGAATCTGTAATTGGAGTCTGAATTCTTAAAAGTATAGCTTGATAATCACAGTTGTTTTCAAAGTAAATGTATTTACATTGTTTATTTTTAAATGATGCTATCTGTAATATAATTTGTATTTATTCATGATTTTTTAATTATAAATAATGTATTTTTTTATATATAAAATATAGACACCCTAAAATGAGAGACAAAATCAAACCTATTTTTATTACAATTATTTTGTATTTATTTTATATTTTTATTCTTTCTTTTTTTTTCCTTAATTTTTTTGTGTGACAATAAATCAAATTTAATTTCTCCCCCTATTATATTTACATTCAATTTCTATCCAATTACTTTAAATTATATATATATATATATATATATATATATATATATATATATATTATTATTATTATTTTTTTTTTTTTTAAATTTTAACTTTTTTTGTGACAATAAAGCCCATTTCTTCCTCCAGGATAATTACTTCAATGCATTAAAATCTCATTCCAATTACTTACAATTATTTTTGTATATATATACGTAAATATTTATAAAGAATATATATGGCGTAACTTTCAGGATAATTTAACGTTGTTATTTATTTATTCATTCAAAGTGACTTT
>NC_068406.1:102344-123314 GCF_023724105.1 Carassius gibelio | reverse complement strand
AAAAAATATTTTAGACTGGCGTTGGCTTTCTGTGGGGAAGTGTTGGCTGTTGTGTGTGTGATTTGGGGGTGTGCTTGTGACTCTTGGCGGCCGGTGGGACTCAGGACCGTGCACAACCGTTTTCGAATCCTTCGGGATTCGGATTCTGGATTTTCCTTCACCTAACCAAGCCAGTGCCGGGTTCCTATGGACCTCGAGTTCCCTGTACTCACCTGAATTATGCACAAAGGTGCCTACTTACCTGCTGCAAGTGCCTGCTGATCGACATTATTCGCCTAGTACCTGTAAAAAATTAAAAAACAACAATACAGTTTATTAGTGTGTGAAAGAAACAATTCATGAAGCATCATACAATGCTGAAGGTGGTTATCGGTTGCTATTGGTTGCGAGGTGAGAAGCCCCGCCCTCCTGGCACATAAATGCTGGAGCGAGCTGGGTCAGAGTCATTTTGTCATTGAATTCGCCTGATGAGAACACTGTGGGAAGGTTCGAAACGCGTCGCGACAGACCTGAATGACAAAATTTGAAGACATTTAAAAATAAACAGCCGGCATCATTAGGGTGGTGATGCGTCTGAGCACAATATATGTTTATTCAATTTTTCTTCTCCGTCCATACAGACGTTGAGATGTGTACTTTTAGAGTAATATACCCCTTAACCACATCTAAACCTTAACCTACCATCGGTTTTTCTTCACACACCCCTGAGAAAAACAGCCCGTGTGGCTGTAGCCCGGGTTTGGGATTTTTTACAGAGCCTAAAAAAATATTTTAGACTGGCGTTGGCTTTCTGTGGGGAAGTGTTGGCTGTTGTGTGTGTGATTTGGGGGTGTGCTTGTGACTCTTGGCGGCCGGTGGGACTCAGGACCGTGCACAACCGTTTTCGAATCCTTCGGGATTCGGATTCTGGATTTTCCTTCACCTAACCAAGCCAGTGCCGGGTTCCTATGGACCTCGAGTTCCCTGTACTCACCTGAATTATGCACAAAGGTGCCTACTTACCTGCTGCAAGTGCCTGCTGATCGACATTATTCGCCTAGTACCTGTAAAAAATTAAAAAACAACAATACAGTTTATTAGTGTGTGAAAGAAACAATTCATGAAGCATCATACAATGCTGAAGGTGGTTATCGGTTGCTATTGGTTGCGAGGTGAGAAGCCCCGCCCTCCTGGCACATAAATGCTGGAGCGAGCTGGGTCAGAGTCATTTTGTCATTGAATTCGCCTGATGAGAACACTGTGGGAAGGTTCGAAACGCGTCGCGACAGACCTGAATGACAAAATTTGAAGACATTTAAAAATAAACAGCCGGCATCATTAGGGTGGTGATGCGTCTGAGCACAATATATGTTTATTCAATTTTTCTTCTCCGTCCATACAGACGTTGAGATGTGTACTTTTAGAGTAATATACCCCTTAACCACATCTAAACCTTAACCTACCATCGGTTTTTCTTCACACACCCCTGAGAAAAACAGCCCGTGTGGCTGTAGCCCGGGTTTGGGATTTTTTACAGAGCCTAAAAAAATATTTTAGACTGGCGTTGGCTTTCTGTGGGGAAGTGTTGGCTGTTGTGTGTGATTTGGGGGTGTGCTTGTGACTCTTGGCGGCCGGTGGGACTCAGGACCGTGCACAACCGTTTTCGAATCCTTCGGGATTCGGATTCTGGATTTTCCTTCACCTAACCAAGCCAGTGCCGGGTTCCTATGGACCTCGAGTTCCCTGTACTCACCTGAATTATGCACAAAGGTGCCTACTTACCTGCTGCAAGTGCCTGCTGATCGACATTATTCGCCTAGTACCTGTAAAAAATTAAAAAACAACAATACAGTTTATTAGTGTGTGAAAGAAACAATTCATGAAGCATCATACAATGCTGAAGGTGGTTATCGGTTGCTATTGGTTGCGAGGTGAGAAGCCCCGCCCTCCTGGCACATAAATGCTGGAGCGAGCTGGGTCAGAGTCATTTTGTCATTGAATTCGCCTGATGAGAACACTGTGGGAAGGTTCGAAACGCGTCGCGACAGACCTGAATGACAAAATTTGAAGACATTTAAAAATAAACAGCCGGCATCATTAGGGTGGTGATGCGTCTGAGCACAATATATGTTTATTCAATTTTTCTTCTCCGTCCATACAGACGTTGAGATGTGTACTTTTAGAGTAATATACCCCTTAACCACATCTAAACCTTAACCTACCATCGGTTTTTCTTCACACACCCCTGAGAAAAACAGCCCGTGTGGCTGTAGCCCGGGTTTGGGATTTTTTACAGAGCCTAAAAAAATATTTTAGACTGGCGTTGGCTTTCTGTGGGGAAGTGTTGGCTGTTGTGTGTGTGATTTGGGGGTGTGCTTGTGACTCTTGGCGGCCGGTGGGACTCAGGACCGTGCACAACCGTTTTCGAATCCTTCGGGATTCGGATTCTGGATTTTCCTTCACCTAACCAAGCCAGTGCCGGGTTCCTATGGACCTCGAGTTCCCTGTACTCACCTGAATTATGCACAAAGGTGCCTACTTACCTGCTGCAAGTGCCTGCTGATCGACATTATTCGCCTAGTACCTGTAAAAAATTAAAAAACAACAATACAGTTTATTAGTGTGTGAAAGAAACAATTCATGAAGCATCATACAATGCTGAAGGTGGTTATCGGTTGCTATTGGTTGCGAGGTGAGAAGCCCCGCCCTCCTGGCACATAAATGCTGGAGCGAGCTGGGTCAGAGTCATTTTGTCATTGAATTCGCCTGATGAGAACACTGTGGGAAGGTTCGAAACGCGTCGCGACAGACCTGAATGACAAAATTTGAAGACATTTAAAAATAAACAGCCGGCATCATTAGGGTGGTGATGCGTCTGAGCACAATATATGTTTATTCAATTTTTCTTCTCCGTCCATACAGACGTTGAGATGTGTACTTTTAGAGTAATATACCCCTTAACCACATCTAAACCTTAACCTACCATCGGTTTTTCTTCACACACCCCTGAGAAAAACAGCCCGTGTGGCTGTAGCCCGGGTTTGGGATTTTTTACAGAGCCTAAAAAAATATTTTAGACTGGCGTTGGCTTTCTGTGGGGAAGTGTTGGCTGTTGTGTGTGATTTGGGGGTGTGCTTGTGACTCTTGGCGGCCGGTGGGACTCAGGACCGTGCACAACCGTTTTCGAATCCTTCGGGATTCGGATTCTGGATTTTCCTTCACCTAACCAAGCCAGTGCCGGGTTCCTATGGACCTCGAGTTCCCTGTACTCACCTGAATTATGCACAAAGGTGCCTACTTACCTGCTGCATAGTGCCTGCTGATCGACATTATTCGCCTAGTACCTGTAAAAAATTAAAAAACAACAATACAGTTTATTAGTGTGTGAAAGAAACAATTCATGAAGCATCATACAATGCTGAAGGTGGTTATCGGTTGCTATTGGTTGCGAGGTGAGAAGCCCCGCCCTCCTGGCACATAAATGCTGGAGCGAGCTGGGTCAGAGTCATTTTGTCATTGAATTCGCCTGATGAGAACACTGTGGGAAGGTTCGAAACGCGTCGCGACAGACCTGAATGACAAAATTTGAAGACATTTAAAAATAAACAGCCGGCATCATTAGGGTGGTGATGCGTCTGAGCACAATATATGTTTATTCAATTTTTCTTCTCCGTCCATACAGACGTTGAGATGTGTACTTTTAGAGTAATATACCCCTTAACCACATCTAAACCTTAACCTACCATCGGTTTTTCTTCACACACCCCTGAGAAAAACAGCCCGTGTGGCTGTAGCCCGGGTTTGGGATTTTTTACAGAGCCTAAAAAAATATTTTAGACTGGCGTTGGCTTTCTGTGGGGAAGTGTTGGCTGTTGTGTGTGTGATTTGGGGGTGTGCTTGTGACTCTTGGCGGCCGGTGGGACTCAGGACCGTGCACAACCGTTTTCGAATCCTTCGGGATTCGGATTCTGGATTTTCCTTCACCTAACCAAGCCAGTGCCGGGTTCCTATGGACCTCGAGTTCCCTGTACTCACCTGAATTATGCACAAAGGTGCCTACTTACCTGCTGCAAGTGCCTGCTGATCGACATTATTCGCCTAGTACCTGTAAAAAATTAAAAAACAACAATACAGTTTATTAGTGTGTGAAAGAAACAATTCATGAAGCATCATACAATGCTGAAGGTGGTTATCGGTTGCTATTGGTTGCGAGGTGAGAAGCCCCGCCCTCCTGGCACATAAATGCTGGAGCGAGCTGGGTCAGAGTCATTTTGTCATTGAATTCGCCTGATGAGAACACTGTGGGAAGGTTCGAAACGCGTCGCGACAGACCTGAATGACAAAATTTGAAGACATTTAAAAATAAACAGCCGGCATCATTAGGGTGGTGATGCGTCTGAGCACAATATATGTTTATTCAATTTTTCTTCTCCGTCCATACAGACGTTGAGATGTGTACTTTTAGAGTAATATACCCCTTAACCACATCTAAACCTTAACCTACCATCGGTTTTTCTTCACACACCCCTGAGAAAAACAGCCCGTGTGGCTGTAGCCCGGGTTTGGGATTTTTTACAGAGCCTAAAAAAATATTTTAGACTGGCGTTGGCTTTCTGTGGGGAAGTGTTGGCTGTGTGTGTGTGATTTGGGGGTGTGCTTGTGACTCTTGGCGGCCGGTGGGACTCAGGACCGTGCACAACCGTTTTCGAATCCTTCGGGATTCGGATTCTGGATTTTCCTTCACCTAACCAAGCCAGTGCCGGGTTCCTATGGACCTCGAGTTCCCTGTACTCACCTGAATTATGCACAAAGGTGCCTACTTACCTGCTGCAAGTGCCTGCTGATCGACATTATTCGCCTAGTACCTGTAAAAAATTAAAAAACAACAATACAGTTTATTAGTGTGTGAAAGAAACAATTCATGAAGCATCATACAATGCTGAAGGTGGTTATCGGTTGCTATTGGTTGCGAGGTGAGAAGCCCCGCCCTCCTGGCACATAAATGCTGGAGCGAGCTGGGTCAGAGTCATTTTGTCATTGAATTCGCCTGATGAGAACACTGTGGGAAGGTTCGAAACGCGTCGCGACAGACCTGAATGACAAAATTTGAAGACATTTAAAAATAAACAGCCGGCATCATTAGGGTGGTGATGCGTCTGAGCACAATATATGTTTATTCAATTTTTCTTCTCCGTCCATACAGACGTTGAGATGTGTACTTTTAGAGTAATATACCCCTTAACCACATCTAAACCTTAACCTACCATCGGTTTTTCTTCACACACCCCTGAGAAAAACAGCCCGTGTGGCTGTAGCCCGGGTTTGGGATTTTTTACAGAGCCTAAAAAAATATTTTAGACTGGCGTTGGCTTTCTGTGGGGAAGTGTTGGCTGTTGTGTGTGTGATTTGGGGGTGTGCTTGTGACTCTTGGCGGCCGGTGGGACTCAGGACCGTGCACAACCGTTTTCGAATCCTTCGGGATTCGGATTCTGGATTTTCCTTCACCTAACCAAGCCAGTGCCGGGTTCCTATGGACCTCGAGTTCCCTGTACTCACCTGAATTATGCACAAAGGTGCCTACTTACCTGCTGCAAGTGCCTGCTGATCGACATTATTCGCCTAGTACCTGTAAAAAATTAAAAAACAACAATACAGTTTATTAGTGTGTGAAAGAAACAATTCATGAAGCATCATACAATGCTGAAGGTGGTTATCGGTTGCTATTGGTTGCGAGGTGAGAAGCCCCGCCCTCCTGGCACATAAATGCTGGAGCGAGCTGGGTCAGAGTCATTTTGTCATTGAATTCGCCTGATGAGAACACTGTGGGAAGGTTCGAAACGCGTCGCGACAGACCTGAATGACAAAATTTGAAGACATTTAAAAATAAACAGCCGGCATCATTAGGGTGGTGATGCGTCTGAGCACAATATATGTTTATTCAATTTTTCTTCTCCGTCCATACAGACGTTGAGATGTGTACTTTTAGAGTAATATACCCCTTAACCACATCTAAACCTTAACCTACCATCGGTTTTTCTTCACACACCCCTGAGAAAAACAGCCCGTGTGGCTGTAGCCCGGGTTTGGGATTTTTTACAGAGCCTAAAAAAATATTTTAGACTGGCGTTGGCTTTCTGTGGGGAAGTGTTGGCTGTTGTGTGTGTGATTTGGGGGTGTGCTTGTGACTCTTGGCGGCCGGTGGGACTCAGGACCGTGCACAACCGTTTTCGAATCCTTCGGGATTCGGATTCTGGATTTTCCTTCACCTAACCAAGCCAGTGCCGGGTTCCTATGGACCTCGAGTTCCCTGTACTCACCTGAATTATGCACAAAGGTGCCTACTTACCTGCTGCAAGTGCCTGCTGATCGACATTATTCGCCTAGTACCTGTAAAAAATTAAAAAACAACAATACAGTTTATTAGTGTGTGAAAGAAACAATTCATGAAGCATCATACAATGCTGAAGGTGGTTATCGGTTGCTATTGGTTGCGAGGTGAGAAGCCCCGCCCTCCTGGCACATAAATGCTGGAGCGAGCTGGGTCAGAGTCATTTTGTCATTGAATTCGCCTGATGAGAACACTGTGGGAAGGTTCGAAACGCGTCGCGACAGACCTGAATGACAAAATTTGAAGACATTTAAAAATAAACAGCCGGCATCATTAGGGTGGTGATGCGTCTGAGCACAATATATGTTTATTCAATTTTTCTTCTCCGTCCATACAGACGTTGAGATGTGTACTTTTAGAGTAATATACCCCTTAACCACATCTAAACCTTAACCTACCATCGGTTTTTCTTCACACACCCCTGAGAAAAACAGCCCGTGTGGCTGTAGCCCGGGTTTGGGATTTTTTACAGAGCCTAAAAAAATATTTTAGACTGGCGTTGGCTTTCTGTGGGGAAGTGTTGGCTGTTGTGTGTGTGATTTGGGGGTGTGCTTGTGACTCTTGGCGGCCGGTGGGACTCAGGACCGTGCACAACCGTTTTCGAATCCTTCGGGATTCGGATTCTGGATTTTCCTTCACCTAACCAAGCCAGTGCCGGGTTCCTATGGACCTCGAGTTCCCTGTACTCACCTGAATTATGCACAAAGGTGCCTACTTACCTGCTGCAAGTGCCTGCTGATCGACATTATTCGCCTAGTACCTGTAAAAAATTAAAAAACAACAATACAGTTTATTAGTGTGTGAAAGAAACAATTCATGAAGCATCATACAATGCTGAAGGTGGTTATCGGTTGCTATTGGTTGCGAGGTGAGAAGCCCCGCCCTCCTGGCACATAAATGCTGGAGCGAGCTGGGTCAGAGTCATTTTGTCATTGAATTCGCCTGATGAGAACACTGTGGGAAGGTTCGAAACGCGTCGCGACAGACCTGAATGACAAAATTTGAAGACATTTAAAAATAAACAGCCGGCATCATTAGGGTGGTGATGCGTCTGAGCACAATATATGTTTATTCAATTTTTCTTCTCCGTCCATACAGACGTTGAGATGTGTACTTTTAGAGTAATATACCCCTTAACCACATCTAAACCTTAACCTACCATCGGTTTTTCTTCACACACCCCTGAGAAAAACAGCCCGTGTGGCTGTAGCCCGGGTTTGGGATTTTTTACAGAGCCTAAAAAAATATTTTAGACTGGCGTTGGCTTTCTGTGGGGAAGTGTTGGCTGTTGTGTGTGTGATTTGGGGGTGTGCTTGTGACTCTTGGCGGCCGGTGGGACTCAGGACCGTGCACAACCGTTTTCGAATCCTTCGGGATTCGGATTCTGGATTTTCCTTCACCTAACCAAGCCAGTGCCGGGTTCCTATGGACCTCGAGTTCCCTGTACTCACCTGAATTATGCACAAAGGTGCCTACTTACCTGCTGCAAGTGCCTGCTGATCGACATTATTCGCCTAGTACCTGTAAAAAATTAAAAAACAACAATACAGTTTATTAGTGTGTGAAAGAAACAATTCATGAAGCATCATACAATGCTGAAGGTGGTTATCGGTTGCTATTGGTTGCGAGGTGAGAAGCCCCGCCCTCCTGGCACATAAATGCTGGAGCGAGCTGGGTCAGAGTCATTTTGTCATTGAATTCGCCTGATGAGAACACTGTGGGAAGGTTCGAAACGCGTCGCGACAGACCTGAATGACAAAATTTGAAGACATTTAAAAATAAACAGCCGGCATCATTAGGGTGGTGATGCGTCTGAGCACAATATATGTTTATTCAATTTTTCTTCTCCGTCCATACAGACGTTGAGATGTGTACTTTTAGAGTAATATACCCCTTAACCACATCTAAACCTTAACCTACCATCGGTTTTTCTTCACACACCCCTGAGAAAAACAGCCCGTGTGGCTGTAGCCCGGGTTTGGGATTTTTTACAGAGCCTAAAAAAATATTTTAGACTGGCGTTGGCTTTCTGTGGGGAAGTGTTGGCTGTTGTGTGTGTGATTTGGGGGTGTGCTTGTGACTCTTGGCGGCCGGTGGGACTCAGGACCGTGCACAACCGTTTTCGAATCCTTCGGGATTCGGATTCTGGATTTTCCTTCACCTAACCAAGCCAGTGCCGGGTTCCTATGGACCTCGAGTTCCCTGTACTCACCTGAATTATGCACAAAGGTGCCTACTTACCTGCTGCAAGTGCCTGCTGATCGACATTATTCGCCTAGTACCTGTAAAAAATTAAAAAACAACAATACAGTTTATTAGTGTGTGAAAGAAACAATTCATGAAGCATCATACAATGCTGAAGGTGGTTATCGGTTGCTATTGGTTGCGAGGTGAGAAGCCCCGCCCTCCTGGCACATAAATGCTGGAGCGAGCTGGGTCAGAGTCATTTTGTCATTGAATTCGCCTGATGAGAACACTGTGGGAAGGTTCGAAACGCGTCGCGACAGACCTGAATGACAAAATTTGAAGACATTTAAAAATAAACAGCCGGCATCATTAGGGTGGTGATGCGTCTGAGCACAATATATGTTTATTCAATTTTTCTTCTCCGTCCATACAGACGTTGAGATGTGTACTTTTAGAGTAATATACCCCTTAACCACATCTAAACCTTAACCTACCATCGGTTTTTCTTCACACACCCCTGAGAAAAACAGCCCGTGTGGCTGTAGCCCGGGTTTGGGATTTTTTACAGAGCCTAAAAAAATATTTTAGACTGGCGTTGGCTTTCTGTGGGGAAGTGTTGGCTGTTGTGTGTGTGATTTGGGGGTGTGCTTGTGACTCTTGGCGGCCGGTGGGACTCAGGACCGTGCACAACCGTTTTCGAATCCTTCGGGATTCGGATTCTGGATTTTCCTTCACCTAACCAAGCCAGTGCCGGGTTCCTATGGACCTCGAGTTCCCTGTACTCACCTGAATTATGCACAAAGGTGCCTACTTACCTGCTGCAAGTGCCTGCTGATCGACATTATTCGCCTAGTACCTGTAAAAAATTAAAAAACAACAATACAGTTTATTAGTGTGTGAAAGAAACAATTCATGAAGCATCATACAATGCTGAAGGTGGTTATCGGTTGCTATTGGTTGCGAGGTGAGAAGCCCCGCCCTCCTGGCACATAAATGCTGGAGCGAGCTGGGTCAGAGTCATTTTGTCATTGAATTCGCCTGATGAGAACACTGTGGGAAGGTTCGAAACGCGTCGCGACAGACCTGAATGACAAAATTTGAAGACATTTAAAAATAAACAGCCGGCATCATTAGGGTGGTGATGCGTCTGAGCACAATATATGTTTATTCAATTTTTCTTCTCCGTCCATACAGACGTTGAGATGTGTACTTTTAGAGTAATATACCCCTTAACCACATCTAAACCTTAACCTACCATCGGTTTTTCTTCACACACCCCTGAGAAAAACAGCCCGTGTGGCTGTAGCCCGGGTTTGGGATTTTTTACAGAGCCTAAAAAAATATTTTAGACTGGCGTTGGCTTTCTGTGGGGAAGTGTTGGCTGTTGTGTGTGTGATTTGGGGGTGTGCTTGTGACTCTTGGCGGCCGGTGGGACTCAGGACCGTGCACAACCGTTTTCGAATCCTTCGGGATTCGGATTCTGGATTTTCCTTCACCTAACCAAGCCAGTGCCGGGTTCCTATGGACCTCGAGTTCCCTGTACTCACCTGAATTATGCACAAAGGTGCCTACTTACCTGCTGCAAGTGCCTGCTGATCGACATTATTCGCCTAGTACCTGTAAAAAATTAAAAAACAACAATACAGTTTATTAGTGTGTGAAAGAAACAATTCATGAAGCATCATACAATGCTGAAGGTGGTTATCGGTTGCTATTGGTTGCGAGGTGAGAAGCCCCGCCCTCCTGGCACATAAATGCTGGAGCGAGCTGGGTCAGAGTCATTTTGTCATTGAATTCGCCTGATGAGAACACTGTGGGAAGGTTCGAAACGCGTCGCGACAGACCTGAATGACAAAATTTGAAGACATTTAAAAATAAACAGCCGGCATCATTAGGGTGGTGATGCGTCTGAGCACAATATATGTTTATTCAATTTTTCTTCTCCGTCCATACAGACGTTGAGATGTGTACTTTTAGAGTAATATACCCCTTAACCACATCTAAACCTTAACCTACCATCGGTTTTTCTTCACACACCCCTGAGAAAAACAGCCCGTGTGGCTGTAGCCCGGGTTTGGGATTTTTTACAGAGCCTAAAAAAATATTTTAGACTGGCGTTGGCTTTCTGTGGGGAAGTGTTGGCTGTTGTGTGTGTGATTTGGGGGTGTGCTTGTGACTCTTGGCGGCCGGTGGGACTCAGGACCGTGCACAACCGTTTTCGAATCCTTCGGGATTCGGATTCTGGATTTTCCTTCACCTAACCAAGCCAGTGCCGGGTTCCTATGGACCTCGAGTTCCCTGTACTCACCTGAATTATGCACAAAGGTGCCTACTTACCTGCTGCAAGTGCCTGCTGATCGACATTATTCGCCTAGTACCTGTAAAAAATTAAAAAACAACAATACAGTTTATTAGTGTGTGAAAGAAACAATTCATGAAGCATCATACAATGCTGAAGGTGGTTATCGGTTGCTATTGGTTGCGAGGTGAGAAGCCCCGCCCTCCTGGCACATAAATGCTGGAGCGAGCTGGGTCAGAGTCATTTTGTCATTGAATTCGCCTGATGAGAACACTGTGGGAAGGTTCGAAACGCGTCGCGACAGACCTGAATGACAAAATTTGAAGACATTTAAAAATAAACAGCCGGCATCATTAGGGTGGTGATGCGTCTGAGCACAATATATGTTTATTCAATTTTTCTTCTCCGTCCATACAGACGTTGAGATGTGTACTTTTAGAGTAATATACCCCTTAACCACATCTAAACCTTAACCTACCATCGGTTTTTCTTCACACACCCCTGAGAAAAACAGCCCGTGTGGCTGTAGCCCGGGTTTGGGATTTTTTACAGAGCCTAAAAAAATATTTTAGACTGGCGTTGGCTTTCTGTGGGGAAGTGTTGGCTGTTGTGTGTGTGATTTGGGGGTGTGCTTGTGACTCTTGGCGGCCGGTGGGACTCAGGACCGTGCACAACCGTTTTCGAATCCTTCGGGATTCGGATTCTGGATTTTCCTTCACCTAACCAAGCCAGTGCCGGGTTCCTATGGACCTCGAGTTCCCTGTACTCACCTGAATTATGCACAAAGGTGCCTACTTACCTGCTGCAAGTGCCTGCTGATCGACATTATTCGCCTAGTACCTGTAAAAAATTAAAAAACAACAATACAGTTTATTAGTGTGTGAAAGAAACAATTCATGAAGCATCATACAATGCTGAAGGTGGTTATCGGTTGCTATTGGTTGCGAGGTGAGAAGCCCCGCCCTCCTGGCACATAAATGCTGGAGCGAGCTGGGTCAGAGTCATTTTGTCATTGAATTCGCCTGATGAGAACACTGTGGGAAGGTTCGAAACGCGTCGCGACAGACCTGAATGACAAAATTTGAAGACATTTAAAAATAAACAGCCGGCATCATTAGGGTGGTGATGCGTCTGAGCACAATATATGTTTATTCAATTTTTCTTCTCCGTCCATACAGACGTTGAGATGTGTACTTTTAGAGTAATATACCCCTTAACCACATCTAAACCTTAACCTACCATCGGTTTTTCTTCACACACCCCTGAGAAAAACAGCCCGTGTGGCTGTAGCCCGGGTTTGGGATTTTTTACAGAGCCTAAAAAAATATTTTAGACTGGCGTTGGCTTTCTGTGGGGAAGTGTTGGCTGTTGTGTGTGTGATTTGGGGGTGTGCTTGTGACTCTTGGCGGCCGGTGGGACTCAGGACCGTGCACAACCGTTTTCGAATCCTTCGGGATTCGGATTCTGGATTTTCCTTCACCTAACCAAGCCAGTGCCGGGTTCCTATGGACCTCGAGTTCCCTGTACTCACCTGAATTATGCACAAAGGTGCCTACTTACCTGCTGCAAGTGCCTGCTGATCGACATTATTCGCCTAGTACCTGTAAAAAATTAAAAAACAACAATACAGTTTATTAGTGTGTGAAAGAAACAATTCATGAAGCATCATACAATGCTGAAGGTGGTTATCGGTTGCTATTGGTTGCGAGGTGAGAAGCCCCGCCCTCCTGGCACATAAATGCTGGAGCGAGCTGGGTCAGAGTCATTTTGTCATTGAATTCGCCTGATGAGAACACTGTGGGAAGGTTCGAAACGCGTCGCGACAGACCTGAATGACAAAATTTGAAGACATTTAAAAATAAACAGCCGGCATCATTAGGGTGGTGATGCGTCTGAGCACAATATATGTTTATTCAATTTTTCTTCTCCGTCCATACAGACGTTGAGATGTGTACTTTTAGAGTAATATACCCCTTAACCACATCTAAACCTTAACCTACCATCGGTTTTTCTTCACACACCCCTGAGAAAAACAGCCCGTGTGGCTGTAGCCCGGGTTTGGGATTTTTTACAGAGCCTAAAAAAATATTTTAGACTGGCGTTGGCTTTCTGTGGGGAAGTGTTGGCTGTTGTGTGTGTGATTTGGGGGTGTGCTTGTGACTCTTGGCGGCCGGTGGGACTCAGGACCGTGCACAACCGTTTTCGAATCCTTCGGGATTCGGATTCTGGATTTTCCTTCACCTAACCAAGCCAGTGCCGGGTTCCTATGGACCTCGAGTTCCCTGTACTCACCTGAATTATGCACAAAGGTGCCTACTTACCTGCTGCAAGTGCCTGCTGATCGACATTATTCGCCTAGTACCTGTAAAAAATTAAAAAACAACAATACAGTTTATTAGTGTGTGAAAGAAACAATTCATGAAGCATCATACAATGCTGAAGGTGGTTATCGGTTGCTATTGGTTGCGAGGTGAGAAGCCCCGCCCTCCTGGCACATAAATGCTGGAGCGAGCTGGGTCAGAGTCATTTTGTCATTGAATTCGCCTGATGAGAACACTGTGGGAAGGTTCGAAACGCGTCGCGACAGACCTGAATGACAAAATTTGAAGACATTTAAAAATAAACAGCCGGCATCATTAGGGTGGTGATGCGTCTGAGCACAATATATGTTTATTCAATTTTTCTTCTCCGTCCATACAGACGTTGAGATGTGTACTTTTAGAGTAATATACCCCTTAACCACATCTAAACCTTAACCTACCATCGGTTTTTCTTCACACACCCCTGAGAAAAACAGCCCGTGTGGCTGTAGCCCGGGTTTGGGATTTTTTACAGAGCCTAAAAAAATATTTTAGACTGGCGTTGGCTTTCTGTGGGGAAGTGTTGGCTGTTGTGTGTGTGATTTGGGGGTGTGCTTGTGACTCTTGGCGGCCGGTGGGACTCAGGACCGTGCACAACCGTTTTCGAATCCTTCGGGATTCGGATTCTGGATTTTCCTTCACCTAACCAAGCCAGTGCCGGGTTCCTATGGACCTCGAGTTCCCTGTACTCACCTGAATTATGCACAAAGGTGCCTACTTACCTGCTGCAAGTGCCTGCTGATCGACATTATTCGCCTAGTACCTGTAAAAAATTAAAAAACAACAATACAGTTTATTAGTGTGTGAAAGAAACAATTCATGAAGCATCATACAATGCTGAAGGTGGTTATCGGTTGCTATTGGTTGCGAGGTGAGAAGCCCCGCCCTCCTGGCACATAAATGCTGGAGCGAGCTGGGTCAGAGTCATTTTGTCATTGAATTCGCCTGATGAGAACACTGTGGGAAGGTTCGAAACGCGTCGCGACAGACCTGAATGACAAAATTTGAAGACATTTAAAAATAAACAGCCGGCATCATTAGGGTGGTGATGCGTCTGAGCACAATATATGTTTATTCAATTTTTCTTCTCCGTCCATACAGACGTTGAGATGTGTACTTTTAGAGTAATATACCCCTTAACCACATCTAAACCTTAACCTACCATCGGTTTTTCTTCACACACCCCTGAGAAAAACAGCCCGTGTGGCTGTAGCCCGGGTTTGGGATTTTTTACAGAGCCTAAAAAAATATTTTAGACTGGCGTTGGCTTTCTGTGGGGAAGTGTTGGCTGTTGTGTGTGTGATTTGGGGGTGTGCTTGTGACTCTTGGCGGCCGGTGGGACTCAGGACCGTGCACAACCGTTTTCGAATCCTTCGGGATTCGGATTCTGGATTTTCCTTCACCTAACCAAGCCAGTGCCGGGTTCCTATGGACCTCGAGTTCCCTGTACTCACCTGAATTATGCACAAAGGTGCCTACTTACCTGCTGCAAGTGCCTGCTGATCGACATTATTCGCCTAGTACCTGTAAAAAATTAAAAAACAACAATACAGTTTATTAGTGTGTGAAAGAAACAATTCATGAAGCATCATACAATGCTGAAGGTGGTTATCGGTTGCTATTGGTTGCGAGGTGAGAAGCCCCGCCCTCCTGGCACATAAATGCTGGAGCGAGCTGGGTCAGAGTCATTTTGTCATTGAATTCGCCTGATGAGAACACTGTGGGAAGGTTCGAAACGCGTCGCGACAGACCTGAATGACAAAATTTGAAGACATTTAAAAATAAACAGCCGGCATCATTAGGGTGGTGATGCGTCTGAGCACAATATATGTTTATTCAATTTTTCTTCTCCGTCCATACAGACGTTGAGATGTGTACTTTTAGAGTAATATACCCCTTAACCACATCTAAACCTTAACCTACCATCGGTTTTTCTTCACACACCCCTGAGAAAAACAGCCCGTGTGGCTGTAGCCCGGGTTTGGGATTTTTTACAGAGCCTAAAAAAATATTTTAGACTGGCGTTGGCTTTCTGTGGGGAAGTGTTGGCTGTTGTGTGTGTGATTTGGGGGTGTGCTTGTGACTCTTGGCGGCCGGTGGGACTCAGGACCGTGCACAACCGTTTTCGAATCCTTCGGGATTCGGATTCTGGATTTTCCTTCACCTAACCAAGCCAGTGCCGGGTTCCTATGGACCTCGAGTTCCCTGTACTCACCTGAATTATGCACAAAGGTGCCTACTTACCTGCTGCAAGTGCCTGCTGATCGACATTATTCGCCTAGTACCTGTAAAAAATTAAAAAACAACAATACAGTTTATTAGTGTGTGAAAGAAACAATTCATGAAGCATCATACAATGCTGAAGGTGGTTATCGGTTGCTATTGGTTGCGAGGTGAGAAGCCCCGCCCTCCTGGCACATAAATGCTGGAGCGAGCTGGGTCAGAGTCATTTTGTCATTGAATTCGCCTGATGAGAACACTGTGGGAAGGTTCGAAACGCGTCGCGACAGACCTGAATGACAAAATTTGAAGACATTTAAAAATAAACAGCCGGCATCATTAGGGTGGTGATGCGTCTGAGCACAATATATGTTTATTCAATTTTTCTTCTCCGTCCATACAGACGTTGAGATGTGTACTTTTAGAGTAATATACCCCTTAACCACATCTAAACCTTAACCTACCATCGGTTTTTCTTCACACACCCCTGAGAAAAACAGCCCGTGTGGCTGTAGCCCGGGTTTGGGATTTTTTACAGAGCCTAAAAAAATATTTTAGACTGGCGTTGGCTTTCTGTGGGGAAGTGTTGGCTGTTGTGTGTGTGATTTGGGGGTGTGCTTGTGACTCTTGGCGGCCGGTGGGACTCAGGACCGTGCACAACCGTTTTCGAATCCTTCGGGATTCGGATTCTGGATTTTCCTTCACCTAACCAAGCCAGTGCCGGGTTCCTATGGACCTCGAGTTCCCTGTACTCACCTGAATTATGCACAAAGGTGCCTACTTACCTGCTGCAAGTGCCTGCTGATCGACATTATTCGCCTAGTACCTGTAAAAAATTAAAAAACAACAATACAGTTTATTAGTGTGTGAAAGAAACAATTCATGAAGCATCATACAATGCTGAAGGTGGTTATCGGTTGCTATTGGTTGCGAGGTGAGAAGCCCCGCCCTCCTGGCACATAAATGCTGGAGCGAGCTGGGTCAGAGTCATTTTGTCATTGAATTCGCCTGATGAGAACACTGTGGGAAGGTTCGAAACGCGTCGCGACAGACCTGAATGACAAAATTTGAAGACATTTAAAAATAAACAGCCGGCATCATTAGGGTGGTGATGCGTCAGAGCACAATATATGTTTATTCAATTTTTCTTCTCCGTCCATACAGACGTTGAGATGTGTACTTTTAGAGTAATATACCCCTTAACCACATCTAAACCTTAACCTACCATCGGTTTTTCTTCACACACCCCTGAGAAAAACAGCCCGTGTGGCTGTAGCCCGGGTTTGGGATTTTTTACAGAGCCTAAAAAAATATTTTAGACTGGCGTTGGCTTTCTGTGGGGAAGTGTTGGCTGTTGTGTGTGTGATTTGGGGGTGTGCTTGTGACTCTTGGCGGCCGGTGGGACTCAGGACCGTGCACAACCGTTTTCGAATCCTTCGGGATTCGGATTCTGGATTTTCCTTCACCTAACCAAGCCAGTGCCGGGTTCCTATGGACCTCGAGTTCCCTGTACTCACCTGAATTATGCACAAAGGTGCCTACTTACCTGCTGCAAGTGCCTGCTGATCGACATTATTCGCCTAGTACCTGTAAAAAATTAAAAAACAACAATACAGTTTATTAGTGTGTGAAAGAAACAATTCATGAAGCATCATACAATGCTGAAGGTGGTTATCGGTTGCTATTGGTTGCGAGGTGAGAAGCCCCGCCCTCCTGGCACATAAATGCTGGAGCGAGCTGGGTCAGAGTCATTTTGTCATTGAATTCGCCTGATGAGAACACTGTGGGAAGGTTCGAAACGCGTCGCGACAGACCTGAATGACAAAATTTGAAGACATTTAAAAATAAACAGCCGGCATCATTAGGGTGGTGATGCGTCTGAGCACAATATATGTTTATTCAATTTTTCTTCTCCGTCCATACAGACGTTGAGATGTGTACTTTTAGAGTAATATACCCCTTAACCACATCTAAACCTTAACCTACCATCGGTTTTTCTTCACACACCCCTGAGAAAAACAGCCCGTGTGGCTGTAGCCCGGGTTTGGGATTTTTTACAGAGCCTAAAAAAATATTTTAGACTGGCGTTGGCTTTCTGTGGGGAAGTGTTGGCTGTTGTGTGTGTGATTTGGGGGTGTGCTTGTGACTCTTGGCGGCCGGTGGGACTCAGGACCGTGCACAACCGTTTTCGAATCCTTCGGGATTCGGATTCTGGATTTTCCTTCACCTAACCAAGCCAGTGCCGGGTTCCTATGGACCTCGAGTTCCCTGTACTCACCTGAATTATGCACAAAGGTGCCTACTTACCTGCTGCAAGTGCCTGCTGATCGACATTATTCGCCTAGTACCTGTAAAAAATTAAAAAACAACAATACAGTTTATTAGTGTGTGAAAGAAACAATTCATGAAGCATCATACAATGCTGAAGGTGGTTATCGGTTGCTATTGGTTGCGAGGTGAGAAGCCCCGCCCTCCTGGCACATAAATGCTGGAGCGAGCTGGGTCAGAGTCATTTTGTCATTGAATTCGCCTGATGAGAACACTGTGGGAAGGTTCGAAACGCGTCGCGACAGACCTGAATGACAAAATTTGAAGACATTTAAAAATAAACAGCCGGCATCATTAGGGTGGTGATGCGTCTGAGCACAATATATGTTTATTCAATTTTTCTTCTCCGTCCATACAGACGTTGAGATGTGTACTTTTAGAGTAATATACCCCTTAACCACATCTAAACCTTAACCTACCATCGGTTTTTCTTCACACACCCCTGAGAAAAACAGCCCGTGTGGCTGTAGCCCGGGTTTGGGATTTTTTACAGAGCCTAAAAAAATATTTTAGACTGGCGTTGGCTTTCTGTGGGGAAGTGTTGGCTGTTGTGTGTGTGATTTGGGGGTGTGCTTGTGACTCTTGGCGGCCGGTGGGACTCAGGACCGTGCACAACCGTTTTCGAATCCTTCGGGATTCGGATTCTGGATTTTCCTTCACCTAACCAAGCCAGTGCCGGGTTCCTATGGACCTCGAGTTCCCTGTACTCACCTGAATTATGCACAAAGGTGCCTACTTACCTGCTGCAAGTGCCTGCTGATCGACATTATTCGCCTAGTACCTGTAAAAAATTAAAAAACAACAATACAGTTTATTAGTGTGTGAAAGAAACAATTCATGAAGCATCATACAATGCTGAAGGTGGTTATCGGTTGCTATTGGTTGCGAGGTGAGAAGCCCCGCCCTCCTGGCACATAAATGCTGGAGCGAGCTGGGTCAGAGTCATTTTGTCATTGAATTCGCCTGATGAGAACACTGTGGGAAGGTTCGAAACGCGTCGCGACAGACCTGAATGACAAAATTTGAAGACATTTAAAAATAAACAGCCGGCATCATTAGGGTGGTGATGCGTCTGAGCACAATATATGTTTATTCAATTTTTCTTCTCCGTCCATACAGACGTTGAGATGTGTACTTTTAGAGTAATATACCCCTTAACCACATCTAAACCTTAACCTACCATCGGTTTTTCTTCACACACCCCTGAGAAAAACAGCCCGTGTGGCTGTAGCCCGGGTTTGGGATTTTTTACAGAGCCTAAAAAAATATTTTAGACTGGCGTTGGCTTTCTGTGGGGAAGTGTTGGCTGTTGTGTGTGTGATTTGGGGGTGTGCTTGTGACTCTTGGCGGCCGGTGGGACTCAGGACCGTGCACAACCGTTTTCGAATCCTTCGGGATTCGGATTCTGGATTTTCCTTCACCTAACCAAGCCAGTGCCGGGTTCCTATGGACCTCGAGTTCCCTGTACTCACCTGAATTATGCACAAGGTGCCTACTTACCTGCTGCAAGTGCCTGCTGATCGACATTATTCGCCTAGTACCTGTAAAAAATTAAAAAACAACAATACAGTTTATTAGTGTGTGAAAGAAACAATTCATGAAGCATCATACAATGCTGAAGGTGGTTATCGGTTGCTATTGGTTGCGAGGTGAGAAGCCCCGCCCTCCTGGCACATAAATGCTGGAGCGAGCTGGGTCAGAGTCATTTTGTCATTGAATTCGCCTGATGAGAACACTGTGGGAAGGTTCGAAACGCGTCGCGACAGACCTGAATGACAAAATTTGAAGACATTTAAAAATAAACAGCCGGCATCATTAGGGTGGTGATGCGTCTGAGCACAATATATGTTTATTCAATTTTTCTTCTCCGTCCATACAGACGTTGAGATGTGTACTTTTAGAGTAATATACCCCTTAACCACATCTAAACCTTAACCTACCATCGGTTTTTCTTCACACACCCCTGAGAAAAACAGCCCGTGTGGCTGTAGCCCGGGTTTGGGATTTTTTACAGAGCCTAAAAAAATATTTTAGACTGGCGTTGGCTTTCTGTGGGGAAGTGTTGGCTGTTGTGTGTGATTTGGGGGTGTGCTTGTGACTCTTGGCGGCCGGTGGGACTCAGGACCGTGCACAACCGTTTTCGAATCCTTCGGGATTCGGATTCTGGATTTTCCTTCACCTAACCAAGCCAGTGCCGGGTTCCTATGGACCTCGAGTTCCCTGTACTCACCTGAATTATGCACAAAGGTGCCTACTTACCTGCTGCAAGTGCCTGCTGATCGACATTATTCGCCTAGTACCTGTAAAAAATTAAAAAACAACAATACAGTTTATTAGTGTGTGAAAGAAACAATTCATGAAGCATCATACAATGCTGAAGGTGGTTATCGGTTGCTATTGGTTGCGAGGTGAGAAGCCCCGCCCTCCTGGCACATAAATGCTGGAGCGAGCTGGGTCAGAGTCATTTTGTCATTGAATTCGCCTGATGAGAACACTGTGGGAAGGTTCGAAACGCGTCGCGACAGACCTGAATGACAAAATTTGAAGACATTTAAAAATAAACAGCCGGCATCATTAGGGTGGTGATGCGTCTGAGCACAATATATGTTTATTCAATTTTTCTTCTCCGTCCATACAGACGTTGAGATGTGTACTTTTAGAGTAATATACCCCTTAACCACATCTAAACCTTAACCTACCATCGGTTTTTCTTCACACACCCCTGAGAAAAACAGCCCGTGTGGCTGTAGCCCGGGTTTGGGATTTTTTACAGAGCCTAAAAAAATATTTTAGACTGGCGTTGGCTTTCTGTGGGGAAGTGTTGGCTGTTGTGTGTGATTTGGGGGTGTGCTTGTGACTCTTGGCGGCCGGTGGGACTCAGGACCGTGCACAACCGTTTTCGAATCCTTCGGGATTCGGATTCTGGATTTTCCTTCACCTAACCAAGCCAGTGCCGGGTTCCTATGGACCTCGAGTTCCCTGTACTCACCTGAATTATGCACAAAGGTGCCTACTTACCTGCTGCAAGTGCCTGCTGATCGACATTATTCGCCTAGTACCTGTAAAAAATTAAAAAACAACAATACAGTTTATTAGTGTGTGAAAGAAACAATTCATGAAGCATCATACAATGCTGAAGGTGGTTATCGGTTGCTATTGGTTGCGAGGTGAGAAGCCCCGCCCTCCTGGCACATAAATGCTGGAGCGAG
>NC_068406.1:80838-101844 GCF_023724105.1 Carassius gibelio | reverse complement strand
TTTTTCTCAGATTTGAGAAAAAATCTTGCCTCGCCTGAAATGTATGCGAGCGTAGGCGGCTGCAGTGAAAGGAGGAGTGAACAAAGCGCAGGCAAGCCAGACAGATCTCTCTTCTGGTAGTGGATTGGACACCTGTGAGATCAAAGATGGCTATCGTGGTATTCATGCTCGTGCACAGGGTTGCTAATAAACTGGATGTAATTCAAGTTCTGTTGCTTTTATATGAAAATAAATAAAATGAACAGGACACCCATTTAATTACATACCAAAGACGTGTTTATCAATATTTATTTCTTTAATACAGACCTGTGTTTTTATTTATTTATTTATTTTTTATAAAAATTTAATTGCAGAACCCAAAGAGATCGCACTTTCAGATAGTTTGGTAATATTCACACATAACATATACACATAAAACATGATATTAGAATTGTAAAATCAAACATTTTAAAAAAGAACAATACATCACAGTTGTTTAAACCAATGAGCATTTAGCTGTGTAGGTCGTCAGCAAGTCGTTTCCCATCGTACTTTTGGTCAGCGCAGTCGGTAGAGAGCAACTGCGCCCCGACTGCAGAATCCGACACGCCTGGTGCCTTGCACTCGCGAGAGATTTTGGGCATACGTCAGCATGACATCAGAGCAAGCGGACGTAACTCGGACACATTTCTAACCGGCATGCATCTCGCGCTGATCACCGGTGATCATTTCTCCGCAGATTTTGCTCATCTCAAACAAGCCTATTAACTTTACAACAGACGCGAATTCGCGTCATGGGGGGGCTTCTGCCAGTTGAGTTCATGCAGCATTTTCAACCACCATTTTTATTCAGATAGTTTTCTAAATATTACTGTTATCGTTTCATGAAATGTAGGTTTAAAATTATTTCATGCGAGAATGTAGTTTTTTTAAAATCAAATATGTGGTTTATTTAAAAATGTTTTGCAGATTTTTGGAGGTTGTCTATTCACGTCTTTGCATTGACTTAACATTGAAACCACTCGCACCAGATGCTCTATTCGCGTCTGGTGTGAACGCACCATAAGAGTTGGATAGTGTTCTGTTTATTGTAGTAACTTTAGGCCTAATATGCAGTTACAGAGATTTGCACATGGTCAGGTTTCCCTTTGTTTCTTTTTACCCAAGTTTAAATTTGTTCTTCTTAATTTTGTACTTGAATTTTATTTTCAATATTATTTTTTATATGTTTTTATTTCTATGCATATCATATGGCAGGCTGCAATCTATTGAGTTCAAATAAATACATAATTTTCTAAAATACTTATAATGTTTTTATTCTTCAATCAGTTAATATATAAAATATGTTATAGGACGTAATAGCGTTATAGAACATAAAAAATAACGTCACAGTTACTTGCTGAGTTACTGCTGAGTTACTAATTACTTTTACAATGTGGTAACTGAGTTACTAACTCAATTACATTTTGGGAGAAGTAATTTGTAACTGTAACTAATAACTTTTTTTCAAGTAAGATGACCAACACTGCCCATTATATCTGAGGCAGAAGTTGTTGGACTCAAAGGTTTTTTTTTTTTTTTCTTTCTTTCTTTCTTTCTTTATTCTGTTTTGATATAGATCTTTCAAACTGATTTTGTTTGCACTCAATCTTGTGAATTCATCTGGTATACTATACAATAGTATACAAAGATCTTTGCAAATGAAATCAGTGATGAGCGAATCAGCGGATTTAAGTATAATTAATATTTTAGTTGCCATGTATATATATATATATATATATATATATATATATATATATATATATATATATATATATATATATATACATAAATGTGTATAAAAAAATAAAAAAAAAGGAGTTTTTTCTCTCAGAAGTATAGCTCAAATAAAATATAAAGCCTTTAACAATCCCTGTTCATATCATCGTAGCCTTTGATTCAATCTGTGTGTCCCATTTAACTTTGTTATCACCTAGTCTTCTAGCTCCACCTCAGCGGAAGTGACCTTTCAGGAGCTGATTGAAAACGCAGAAACGCTGGCCTGCGGTGGAATTAGTGCATCCCTGTGGCCTTGGACAGCTTGGCCTCACCTGGGTGCTGCTGCACAAAAGCTCTACACTGGGGAACAGTGCTACTAATCTACCCAAAGCTCCAGCACATGGGCTTCAGTTTAAAGACTCAAGGGTACACCCACACTCCAGGGGTATCTTTTGGCCCCTGATCAGACAGACAAGGGGTCAGCAGGAGCTGCGCTGTCCTGTGTACCTTTGCCCTTGCACCAGATGTTGTTTTGCCTTTCAGGGAATGGGGTAGTTGTGGAAAGGAGCACTTAAACACCAGAACCAGGGCAAGAGAGGATGTTGATGAATGAAACATTCTGCCGGGGGGGCATTGTAGTAAGTGCTTGATAGAGACTTACTGAAGGACAGTCCCTACTTCTGCTGTGACTGCATCAGGTTAACAAAAGGAAGCACAGGAAGATATTAAAAGCCCTGCTGGAGCACCCAGGGGAAATGGATTAAATCACAACAGACTTTTTGCAGATACTTTCCTGCTGTTTTAGTATCTAAATTTAAACATAGCCTGCATTTACACTTGGTATTCACATGCAACCTGTATCCAGATGTTGTCCACATACACTCTGAAAAGACAAGTGTAATGCACTTCTGATCAAAATGTTATCCGATCTGTGTGTCCTGGTCCAGAGCTAGTTGAGGAAAAACAATGTTACTCACCTATTGAGAAGAAAAAAATCTTATATGAAGCCTTCTTTTGTTCTGCAGACGTTTTAGTCTATAGTTTTTTATTCGCCATCTCTATCTTTATGTCGTCACTTGGCTTAGCTAATGTCCTTCCTGTGCACTGAGCACTCTCTCCTCTCCTCATGAGTAGACATGTCCCCTACTGCTGATTGGCTCCAATTATTTTTTTAAATACTTTGCCCGACTTTGCCCGAAAATTGCATGGTACAGACCTGATCGTTTATCCAGATAGAGAAGTCATGTTGATGTTGCCAAGTGTAAACGTGTTGTTTCCTGGCTGATGATGATCATATCTGCTTGATTCGATCACAGTGAACGCATGTTAATGCCAAGTGTAAATGCAGCCATATACTGTAGCAGTAGTAGTAATGATACATTTTATTAATAATGTGCTTTTCTATTACCCAAAGTGCTACAAATAAAATTAAATATATATTTTTTTTGTACCAGTACAAAACAATAAATATATACAAAACATTACACTACAGCTAACTAATACAATAAAATACTAATCATCTCAATTTAAGCATTTTTAAAACATATGTTGTGTAAGTTAAATGAGAGACCAATGAAGACCATAAAGAACGCCTCACGTCTGTCTAGGTATAATTGATGGTTATCTTGTTTTTTCTCCTTTAGCCAAATATTATTTGTAAAAGAGTTGAGATCAGCTGTGTTTGAACATTCAGGGTTCCCAGTTCCTCTCTAAGCACATACAGACATTAATATTATTTCTTCTTCTTTAGGTGTGATTGATGCTGATTTGTAGATTTGTAGGTATTTTACATAATGATGGGAGTTTGGAAATATCAAACATGTTTAATGCATTGCATTATAATGACAAGTTAAAAGTTAGATCAGTGCCTCATACTTAATGACTTTCGCCTGCCAGTACTTCAATGAAATTCCACATTAAACATCTGTTAAGGAGCAGTTGGGGCTAACACACTCGGAGTACACCTGGCTCTTGTGTATACTTAGTGATTAGGAGTCACTCCATGCATTGTTCTTAGAAGTACAAACACTCAGCAATAAGAGGACAAACCATTAGCAACATGTTAATAGAGAGTACCATTTACACTAATAAGAAGACTATGACTGTTAGCAATAGTGTACACATTTGTGACTCATTTGTTTAACTTTGGAAATATGTTTCCCTGGAAGTCATATCAATGCATTACAGTTCCTGTCAAACACTTGCTTTAGTGTTTAATCTCCTCAATACATGCTCATAATGTGGTAGGGAGATTAAGGCAGAATGAGGAGCTGTGGTGGACTAAGTTCAATGGCTTAGTTCTACCCAGGCAGGAACCCTAAATCAAAGCTCTTCTTACAAACTGGAGGCGCCCAGACTGTGGCCTTGGCCCTTGTCTGTGGAGGGTCACATATACTGTACACATGCAGGGGGATTATGGGATGAAAGAATATCACTGACTGTATAATTGCCTGATTTCTGTTAGGTTGCAAAGGGGAAGCAACTGTGTATAATTCTGTATTTTAATCACAGGGACAGGGACTAAAGTGCATTTTTGTGTGCAATTGTGTTTCAGTGGACTTGATTGCATCTGTTATGTAAAAAACTACAGGAGCTGCAATTTTACATCGACTCTAAGGAGATGCTTTATACCAAACACATCTGGAAAGGTTAGTTAATCACATCAAATAAAAAAAAAAATATAAGAAAATGGCTGATAAATGGCAGAGGTCTGAGAAATTCCAGTCTGGGTTTCCCGTTGGCTTTGCCATTGAGTGTGAGCCTCAGCTGGGTTTGATCTCTATCAGTTTGTGGTTTTATGAAAGCTTTGTTGGTGAATTTGAATCCTAATCCTGCCCTTCACTCCCCCTGATAAAGTGCTATACTTTAGGGAAAACCTAATCCTTTGTATAGGGTTTATCATCCCACTTCCAGCCTAAGCTTGAGAGAGATGATGATGATGATTCATGATGTGAATTTCCAAGAGGCCAAGGACTATAGTATCAATAATCATATTTATTTCGGCAACTCAGAGTGGTGATTAGATGCTCACTGATAATTCTCTTTCAAGTGAACTGCCCGAGATCTAACATGACACAATATCATACTGGCTGTTGGGGCTTCATTTACCCTATATGGAATGATCTCAGAGTTGAAGAGGGAATGTTGAAGCTCAGTCCAGCCCTGGATCAGTAAGCCCATCTCTTTCCCAGAGCAGCAGGTGACAGGTAAACACACGACACAAATGCCACTATGACTGTAGGAGCCAAATCATCTCTGGAGGCAAATCTGGCTCATCTAAGCACTGTGGAGTGGCAAGGCTTTAATACATATTATTCACAAAGAGCATGATTGATAATGCAAATGTGTCCAGCTGCTAGGGTTGGCAGGCAGAGCGCAGCGCTGCTCCCGGTGTTTCGCCTCGAATCACAGAGCCACATTAGAGCCACTTCCCTTGACACCGAAGCAGCATGTGGGGAAGACCTCACTCTTCTGTAGATGCTTTTCCCCAGATGTTTGATTGTGTCCTTACTTACAATCAGCGATCCGAATGGAACTGAGAGGTCCACAGGGACATTGGGTTGTGCAGTGGCTTTGTTTTTGTCTATTAAAATGCCCATCAATACAACATGAGAGATCTGAGCCAGAAAACCGTTTACTATGGTTGGTTGCACAGCACCCCCTTGTGAACATTGCACAGCCAAGACTGGTATTGTTTTCTAAGAAATGCATGCAGATTTTTAGATTTCACACTGTAAATCTGCTTAATACTACTACTACTACTACTACTAATAAAGTGAGGTCAGAACATGCAATGTAATTAAAATAGACATTATCATCAAATTATGGTAGAATTGCAGATTGAATTTTCTTTATTGGCAACATTGTAAAGAAATTGTCAATATATTGTCTAAATGTTTTTTTTTTTTTTGGGGGGGGGGGGGGGGCAGTAAAGGATACAAAAAGATCTCTGTATGAAAATGTACAACACAATCTTGAGTAGTCATTTAAAAAGAAGTAGTGGGAGAATTAAACAGTGGAAGTAACACTTTAGATTAGGGAACACATATTCACTATTTGCTAAGAGTTTTCTCTCAATAAAATCCCAATTTGATGCTTACTGATAGTAGGTTAATTAATAGGCAATATGTTATGAGTATGCATGCTAATAAGCAATTAGTTAATAGTGAATAGATGTTCCTATTCTAAAGTATTAGCTTAGTGTAATATAAATACAAGTGAATAATTGTTTATTATTGCTCTGACACTGGATATTAAGCAACCTTATTCAATGAAAAAATTTATTCCGTATGAATAAGTAAACCTAAACTGCCAGCCAATCATATGAACTTGTACAAACATGATCATAAAAACACATACAAATAAGCCACAATTAGCATGTAAAATAGTTACGAATTGCCATGAAATTGTTGATATTAATGTACACTATATTGTTTAATAAATTTCTTTGACAGATCAGTGCTTCCACAATCAGGATGTCTGAAAGAAGATGAAAATGTAATCAATAAAGGTCACAGCAGCACACAGTTAAACTTTTCTTGATACAGATGCATAATGGTGTAAATTAATTTTTTTTTTTTTTTTTTTTTATTCATGAATTAAACTTACAAAAGAGCCAATTCACATTTTGCATATTATTATTATTATTATTATTATTATTATTATTAAAGTAAATATTAAATGGTCTGCTTGTTAATACCTGTTTTTACTGTTTGTCTGCCTTCCTAAATAAATTTGACTATTAAAAAAGAACAGATGAAAAATATGATAACTGAATGAGTAAAACCATTTGCTAGAAACAAAGTCTTATAGTATTCTTAAGAAACAGTAAATGCATGTGCAAAATGAAAACTCACATTATGTCCTTTTATAGGTTTACTGTAGAACTCAGTGTCCGCTTGCTGACTCGCTCTTCGACACTCATTTGCAGATGCAGCTACAACAGAAATAAATAAAAATTTACTAAAGTATCTGACACTGTCATTATGATAAGACAGAGCTGAGTGATTGGTGGCTGACTCTAGATGTGATCCTCCTAAATTGCTAAAACATAGGAGTATAGGATGGTATAGTACAGACAAATACTATTATAGGTACTATTATATCTTAAGTATATAATAAATCTTCCATGTTACAAAGTTTTCCTGACAAAGTAACTAAAACCCTTCTGCATAAGCCAACAGGTCTAACAGTTTCCCTGATACACAAAAGCTCAATTCCCACATATAAGGAGGAGACAGCTACAGAGAAAATTTAACTTTAACAAGTAAAACTTCTTACTTTCATAGCAGGGCATTTCTTACTTACTTGGTGTGTGATGGATGATGCTGATTTTATCTGATGGATAGAAAAAATGCCTGTTAGCTTTTCACACACAGGTCACTTTCTTTTTCTCTTTCTCATATTGTCACTGTAATCTTTACATTAAGCAATCACGCCGATCTGTTAGATGTTTTCTCAAATGATAGGGACTGAGTGCAAAGTGATTGTGCAAAATGAACAACACAAGAAGTTTTTTGTCTGAGAAAAAAGTTTTGATTCATGTGCAACCAGAATGAAAATAATAATAATAATATATATATATATATATATATATATATATATATATATATATATATATATATATATATACATATATATATATATATATATATATATATATATATATATATATAAAATTTAAAATGGGGCCATTGATTAACACTTGAACTCACTGCATACATATATTAATGAATGATTTGTCTCAAATATATTTAGTGAAAGTGAAAAAAAAGTGAAAGTGAAGTGACATTCAGCCAAGTATGGTGACCCATACTCAGAATTTGTGCTCTGCATTTAACCCATCCGAAATGCACACACACAGAGCAGTGAACAAAAACACACACACTGTGAGCACACACCCGGAGCAGTGGGCAGCCATTTATGCTGCGGCGCCCGGGGAGCAGTTGGGGGTTTGATGCCTTGCTCAAGGGCACCTAAGTCGTGGTATTGAAGGTGGAGAGAGAGCTGTTCATGCACTACCCCCACCCACAATTCCGTCCGGCCAGAGACTAGAACTCACAACCCTTCGATTGGGAGTCCAACCCTCTAACCATTAGGCCACGACTTCCCCAAAACATAGGAGTTTTACTGATTTACTGATCATATATACTATATACTAGCAATAACCCTACCATAGACACTTTCATCATCCTCTCTGTTGCTGATGATACTAGCCCTCAGCTGCTGTATTTTCTCCTGGGGAAAAAAAATAAATAAATAAATTAACAGGCTTTAATATGCACTTTTTAGATTTCATGCCATGAGGAATCAATAATTTATGTGTTGGTTGTGTAAGGTAAAAATAATAAACTAATCTGTTTAAAAGCTAATTATAATTTTTTTTTTTTTTTTTTTTTAATATGCATAGAGATTGACTGCCTCAAAATAACAGAAATAGTACAGTCCTGGGGCCGGTTGCACCAACTTAGGCAATTTTTTAAATAAATGGACACTAAGTTGCAACTTACGCACTACTTTTTTTAATTTTTTGCACCATTACACTTAGTTGAAGTGTAACTCTATGTATAAACTAAATATTTACGGAAATGTATGGTCAGGAGTAACAGTTGGAATAAAATAGCAGACTGAGTGAACTGCATCAATATGCTCTTCTTTTACCCGACAACCTGCAATCCTTTAGGTATATATTATGCTGCTGACATTTACACTCACGTACATATTAAGATGGAAAACAATATGTGAAAAAATTTACTTTGTTTCTTTTTTAGTGCATCTTCAAAACCCCATCTACAGAGCACCTCTGTGCGCTTTGGTCTGTGTTGCTTAGGTCAGATGAAATAATAATTGAATGGCATTTCTTATGTATTTTTTTTTTCTTTAAGTATTTATTGATCCTCACATATTTCACAGTTTCTGAATGTTATTTACATAAAAATAGCTTACATATAGAATAATGTTATTAATTCATCATTTTTAAATTGAAACTTGTTTTTACTTAACATTCTAATTTAAAGCTGCAGTCGGTAACTTTTGACGCTCTAGCAGTTAATAAACAGAACTGATTGCGTCTTGCGGAAGAACATCGTAGCCGGAACTACTTCTCTCTGTTTATGTCTATGAAGAATCACAAAGGTACTGGGTTATTCCGCCGCGGTACCCCCGAAGCAATCTAAAATAGTCAGAATATAAACACTTATTATAGGTGAACCCTAGTGATTCAGGACAAGCTAAAAACGTTCATGGATTCATGGTGTACTCGCTTATTATATAAATTTTTCTACATTTTGAACACAAACAAAGTTACGGACCACAGCTCTGATTGGTTGTTTCTTAACGGGAGCAATGTATTTCTACAAATGGCAATAGGACCACTGGGTAGGAGCCAGAGGAGCTTGATTTTTTCACAGATTATCTGTCTCATATTCTACTGTCAGGACATAATGACAGGTTTAACAAATATGTAAAAAATATATTTTTACAAAAGTTACCTACTGCAGCTTTAAGTAAGAACTTATGAATGGCTGGTGCAACCCTACCTTGTTGCTGACTTAGAATTAGATCATATCTGTTTTGTAATCATATAAATTTCACTTAGAAAACAGAACTTTTTCAAATCTTAAGTCAAGAATGACTGACTAACTGACTACCAAAAACCATAGTAAAGTCCTATACACTTTGCGTCTGAGAGGGAAACTACTACAAATGTATAATCAATAGTACAGCTGCCTAAATAACAATAATCTTTTGGTCTCATAATTCTCATTATTTTAATGACAAAACTTTATCCAGTTTTATTCAAAGATGCTTCCATTGTCATTTCCATCACAGAAACACAATACAAGGTTTGATATGTGATTGAAATTACATTTGTTAAAATATTAGTACTATATTCAAACTAGTGATAATGTACAAAGTATCATATTAGTATTTTATTAACATACTAAATGAATTCTAAAGGGTTAACCATGTCCATTACCTGTTGGATGCTGTCCATTCCCTTCTGAAGCCTCTGCCAGTCATTGAATCGATCCAAAGCATCATCTATACTCAGAGAGCCCATCTTCACCTCCTGCTGAAGTTTTATCAGCTCGTCCAGTCCTGGTGGCTGACTGGGCATAAAGGTGTCATACGTGGTTGAGATGCTGTCCCTCTGCCTCCCTGTCACCATGGAGACCAGAAAGCACATAAAATGTCAGCTGTATAATTTAACTTTGTTGTTGATGTTATTCTAATAAATAATAAATAGGTATCTATTATAGATGATTGGATCAGATTCATAACTTCATAGTGCATATAAAACTATAGAATTTTCAGAAAGACAAATCTCACCCTGTCTTGTGGGAAAAGAGTACAGTGTTTCAGAATCTCCTTGTGACTTTTTCTTCTGGAAAACTAAAAATCCAAATAAATACAGCACATCATGATTAGAGTTACAGTTATTCCACACAGCAGCAGTACACCACACATCTGATAACTAGTTTACATAATCCTAGAGAGTCCACTAGGTGGAGGCATGTATTCATGTTGTCTACCCCCTCCGTAAAAACCATGGTCCAGGGACACATAGACCTCACCGAAAGGGCACTTTACTGCTGTGTGAGAATTCAGCTTGATGAAATGAAAGATGTATCTTCTAGTCTGTGACAGTGTTAACAGGGCTTTTATGATGATAACCTGAAAATAAGTTGACTATTAAAAAAGAACAGCTGAACATCAGTTCACTATTAAAAAAACTGAGTGCAAAGTGCAAATAGACTGCCTTCATATAGTAAAGCACATGCAAAGTAATTTTTAATGTGATCGACCTGGGTTTCATCCCTTTAGGCCTACCGAACTTTTCTTTCTCCATTTTCAAATCTCATATTGCATAGGATAGGCATAGAGAGGGTTTATATTGCCTTATATTTATTCTTATTTTGTCATCCATTTACACCCAGTTTACACTCAGTTGCTATTAATGCCTACTGTTTTATAATGTTATACAATACTAAGGTGCAGAATATTGTTCAAAAATATTGTTCAAATTTTTACTGACTATTATTATGGAATAAATATTAAAATGCATAAAACACATTATGAAATGTATAATTATTATTTTAAATATAAAATAAACTAAAATAATATAAATATATATAAATATATTTTTTTCTCTCTTTTGTAATGTTTAACCAAGAAAATGTGAAACCATTAAATGTAACAGGAACATAAATATATACAGTACATATGCTGTCAAATGATTAATCGTGTTTAATTGCCTTCAAAATAAAGGTTTTAGTTATTTGTTAACATAATATATGAGAGTTAACTGTGTGTGGGCGTGTTTTTGTGACATATCAGGACACCACTTTGTATAATGATGACATGGGTATGACACAGGTATTACAAGGAGAGGGTGACTTATGAGGACATAACCCATGTCCCCATTTTTCAAAACCCTTATAAACCATAGAGAATTAGTTTTTTTGAGAAAGTAAAACTGCACAAAGTTTACTGTGAGGGTTAGGGTTGGTGTAGGGCCATAGAATATACAGTTTGTACAGTATAAAAACCATTACTCCAATGGGATGGCATATTTCTGATATTATCGATCAGTCTTATCAGATTAATTTTGATCGTTCACTTTAATTTTATATCCGTGAGTGCAGTACACCTGCAAAGCGTTAGCACTCGTTAGCTTGTCATTAGCGTTTTCATTCGAACCTATCGCTTTTTTCTTTTCTCCTCTCCTCTCTCTCACTCCAGTTTTTTCACAAGTTCATCAAACAACCGCAGTAAGAACATTTCATCAAGCACGGTGAGTAATGGCTTCTCCTGCTATTGTTTATTTGCATCTCTTGACACATGTACAGTTTTGTCTATCTCTGTCACAGATGAGGGATTCACATGTGATAAATGCAGGGAAATAGTTAGGCTGACAGAGAAGATTTCAGAATTAGAGACACACATCCAAACTTTAATTGAGGACAGTTAGAATGTTAGGGCTCTAGATACGGCTTTGGATGCGCCTAGCCCAGGGCTTCCTGTACATTGTTCGGTTCCCGGCAACAGAGCCCCTGCAGCAGGGCAACTGGGTGACAGTGAGGCAGCGTAGTCGTGGGTCAAAACACCGCTCTTCTGTTCCGATCAAAACATTAAACAGGTTCTCCCAACTCCCACTGATAAACCTGATGAAAGTGCTCTAGTTATTGGTGATTCTATTGTACGGAATGTGAATATAGAGACACCAGCCACTATAGTCAAATGTTTACCGGGAGCCAGAGCGCCTGACATCTTGGCAAATTTAAAAGTGCTGGCTAATGCTAAACGTAAATACAGTAAGATTGTTATTCATGCCAGCGCTAATGATGTTCGACTTCACCAGTCAGAGATCCCTAAAAATAACATTAAAGAGGTGTGTGAACTTGCAAGCACGATGTCAGACATTGTAATATGCTCTGGTCCCCTCCCTGCTTAATGTGGTGACGAGGTGCTTAGCAGATTGTCATCACTCAATGGCTGGATGTCTAAGTGGTGCCCACAGAGTAACATAGGTTTCATAGACAATTGGACGAGCTTTTGGGGCAGACCTGACCTGTTGAAAAGAGATGGTCTTCATCCCTCCTGGGGTGGCGCCACTCTTCTCTCTAGAAATATGGCAAATATTCTTAGAGTTTATATTTGACTAACTGGGGCCCAGGTCAGGAAGCAGACAGACTGGCTAAACCAACCATCTGCTAGCTGCCTCACGTCACAGAGGTCAGTTAATTCTCAGCACATAGAGACTCTTTCACCTAGATATCATACTATAGAGACTGTGTCTGTTCCCCGAACTAGAAAATACAAAAAAGTCCACACCAAGTTAAGATCATTTGTTTATCCATATTGCATCTGTTTTTTATTTGTTGAACCTCAATTAAATTGTTACACTTTTTGTAAATACTATGGTCACTGATCATAATCTAGATGTGCTCTGTTTGACAGAAACCTGGCTAAAACCTGATGATTACATTATTTTAAATGAGTCCACCCCCAAAAGATTACTCTTATAAACATGAGCCGCGTCTAAAAGGCAAAGGGGGGGGGGGGTGTTGCTTCAATTTATAACAAAGTTTTCAGGATTTCTCAGAGGACAGGCTTCAAGTATAACTCGTCTGAAGTAATGGTGAGAGAAACAAATGTTAATGATAAATCCCCTGTTATGTTTGTACTGGCTACTGTATACAGGCCACCAGGGAACCATACATACTTTATTAAAGAGTTTGGTGATTTTACATCCGAGTTAGTTCTGGCTGCAGATAAAATTTTAATAGTTGGTGATTTTAATATCCATGTTGATAATGAAAAAGATGCATTGGGATCAGCATTTATAGACATTCTGAACCCTATTGGGGTTAGACAACACATTTCCGGACCTACTCATTGTCGAAATCATACTCTAGATTTAATACTGTCACATGGAATTGATGTTGATAGTGTTGAAATTATGCAGCCAAGTGATGATATCTCAGATCATTATTTAGTTTTGTGCAAACTTCATATAGCCAAAATTGTAAATTCTTCTTCTTGTTACAAGTATGGTAGAACCATCACTTCTACCAAAAAAGACTGCTTTCTTAAGTTATCCTCCTGATGTATCCAAATTCCTTAGCATATCCAAAACCTCAGAACAACTTGATGATGTAACAGAAACTATGGACTCTCTCTTTTCTAGCACTTTAAATACAGTTGCTCATTTACGCTTAAGGAAGGTTAAGGTTAAGGAAAACAAACATAACCCTAGGTATATATATATATATATATATATATATATATATATATATATATATATATATATATATCAGATCAGATCAGATCAGATCAGAATCCCAGATATCAGACCACCATTTCAGGTTTACCATTGAACCATCATCATATATTAAACTTGCCTGATAATTAAGAAGTACATATAAAAGATCAAAACTTAGGCCCTGTCAGTATGGTGACACAAAATAAACAGTGCTTTACAGTCATAAGTTAAACAGAAAGAAAAAAACACAAGAAAATGACAGAGATAGACATATCCACCTCACATAAACATACATAAACACTAACCCCTTTAAAAATGCTCCCCATTTGAGTTTAAAAGATGTTGTATTAAGACAGCTTTGAACATGTATAAGGATTTGGCAGATCGAATAAATTTGAAGGAGGTCATTCCACAATTTAGGGCCTCCATGTTTTTATTTTGTCCTGGTAGTGCACAGCAGATGTTGATTCTTTGATCTCAGGGATCTGGAGGGGGTGTAGATCGTCACCAAACCAGACAAATACACAGGACCTATATTGTGCAGAGCCTTATATGGAGCCTTACAAGTACCAGGATTTTATAGACAATTCTAAGTCGTAGCCTACTGGCAACCACTTTAATGAAATTAATAACGGAGTCACAGATTCATATTTCTTTGCCGACTTGATAATTTTTGCAGCAGCATTTTGGATTTTCTGTAAACGCATGAGTGCTCGAACGTCAACTCCATAGTAGTAGGAGTTACAATAATCCATTCGTGAAAAGACAATGGACATTATTGCTCTCTCAAAATCTGAGCTAGATAGAAATGGTTAAGTCTTAGCTAGCAGACGTAGATAAAAAATAAAAAAAAATAAAAATAAAAAAAAATTCTCACCACAGTGTTATTTTGTCTGTCCAACTTTAAATCACTAACCAGAACAAATACCAAATTTCTCCTTGTCCCTAAAATATGTCTGAAATAAACATTTTAAAACTTAACATTGGTGTATGGCTTGAATTACAATGAATGCAATGTTCATTGTATGAAGTTTTAGTTAGTGAATAGCATAGCAGGCTATTTTCCCTTATCAAAAGTGCAGGGGTCAATTGCTGTCTTTTAAAAACTGCGGGGGTCAAGACCCCCCTGTCCCCCATGCCAACAGCGTCCCTGCCACTATGATGTAAAGACAAGCTCATTATGGAACAGAATTCACAGAATCAGTGACCAAGCACACTTCACAATCTCTCTATCCCCATATCGAGATTTGTCTGGCCAGAGAAGAACTATGGAGGTTTGGTTCCTTCTCCTTCGACAAAATATTTCTGTTTAATACTGTAAAGCTGCTTTGACACTATCTGCAGTGTAAAAGGCACTATGAATAATACAGTGACTAGACTTTATTTTACTCAGTTCCCCATCGAGGGAGAGACGATGCATCTGAAGCATCCATGTCAACTAGTCCAATGGCGAGAGTGAGCGTCAGGAGTGACATCACGACCAGGAATTGATAAAAACCCCAACCGGAGCAACCGGTGTTAGCTTTCTGTGCCTCAGCAAGCGATCTGTGTCAAACCTGTCTGTCATATTTACTGTTGTCTTGTGCAAAGTTTATATACAATGGCTAAGCAACTATTCAAACCATGTGCTTCTCCCTGCCCGCGTTATTTAACGGGTGGGGATACACACGAGCTTTGTGTAGTTTGTTTGGGAGTGGAGCATGCTTTATCAGCAGTCGAGGAGACTGATTGTGAGAAGCTTTCGCTTCGCATGCTCCGCTCCCGCTTTATCACTCTTTGATGAGAAAAGCGGCGAGCCTCGCACTCCTCAGGGTGCATGACCAATGCATTCCTGGGGTTCGCAAATGTATCTCTCAGCGGGGTTGGAGACGGGTCCGAGGGCTCTTTCTCCTCCCTTGCCTGGGAGATCCATAGCTCAAACTCCGGTGTCGGAAGCCTGCCCCGCGGCTTCTTCCGCCCGGGGGGAGAGCCCATTGCTTCGTTGCTCTAGCTCCGAGGAATTAGATGTAACGGGCAGTGAAGGTGACACAATCAGGGGGGAAGAGGATTCGCCATCTCTTTCCCCAGCATATGAGGAGTTGGTTGATGTATTAACACGAGCTGTAGATAAGATACATATATCTTGGCCATCTGATAAACAGAGTGCCCGTCCTAAAAGCAAATTAGACGAGCGTTTTCTCTCTTCTAAAACATCGCCTACATCACGGGGTCTCCCTTTTTTCCCTGATCTTCACAGTGAGCTGTCTAGATCATGGAGTAAGCCATATTCATCACCTCTTTTCAGCCCTCAAGTGCGCATTTATTCTGATATAAGAGGGCTGAAAGAAAATGGTTATGAAGCGATGCCCCGGGTGGAGCAGACGCTCAAGAGCTATCTTTCCCCTGGTTCAGCGTCATCTATTAAGAACCCGACTTTGCCCACGAAGCCTTTAAAGATCACATCTAATTTAGTGGGTAAAGCTTACACAGCAGCAGGTCAGGCTGGAGCTTGCCTTCACTCGATGGCTTTGCTTCAGGCTTATCAGGCTGAGCTGCTGGGGGAGTTAGATAACAGTGCAGTCAGCCGTGACGAATTCGCGAACTTCGTCGGGCTACGGATTTATCTCTCAGGAGCAGTAATGGAAGGCCGCTCAGCTCAGGGTCTGTGAGAGAGCCATCATCACTCTTGGCACATCAACTGCCTGGAGATGATGGCTGTCTTCAAAGCTTTGAGGCACTTCCTGCCAGACCTGAGGGACCATCATGTGCTGGTCCGCACAGACAATACATCGGTGGTCTCTTACATCAACCATCAGGGGGGTCTGCGCTCGCGCCCAATCTGCAAATTAGCGCACCAGATCCTCCTGGGGTCCCTGGGGAAATTACGCTCTCTGAGGGCAATGTATATACCAGGGACTCAGAATATTGGAGCAGACACCCTGTTGAGGCTTCACCCTGAGGTGGTGGAGCTCATATGGGAATCTTATGGCCAAGCAGAAGTGGATCTGTTTGCGTCTCAGTCCCTGACGCACTGTCCACTATGGTTCTCCCTTACTCATCCAGCCCCCCTGGGGTTGGACGCTATGGTACAGACGTGGCCGAGGCTACGTCTGTATGCGTTTCCCCCTGTTGCTCTGCTCCCAGGAGTTCTGGAGAGAGTCCGCAAGGATGGAGTAAGTCTACTTCTCGTAGCTCCACACTGGCCGAGTCGAATCTGGTTTGCGGACCTGATTCATCTCCTCGATGGTTCTCCCTTGGAGATCCCGATCAGGAAAGACCTTCTGTCTCAGGCCGGGGGCACTATATTTCACCCCCGGCCAGAGATTTGGAAGCTTTGGGTGTGGCCTCTGAGGGGGCGCAACTCATAGAGAGTGGTCTCTCAACTGAGATTGTGGAGACCATTCTTAGCTCCAGAGCTCCAGCTACGAGGAGACTCAAATGGAATGTTTTTTCTTCTTGGTGTTACCAACATCAGTGTGACCCCGTCCACTGCTCTGTTGGCTCAGTTCTTGAGTTTTTACAAGACCGCTTCACTTCTGGTCTATGTCCATCCACCTTAAAAGTTTACGTGGCGGCCATCTCGGCTTTCCACGCCCCAGTGGGTGGTGCATCTCTGGGTCGAGACCCTCTTATCTCTCGTTTCCTTCGTGGCACCTTGAGGCTGAGACCTGCAACTCGTACTAGAGTGCCGGCCTGGGACCTGGCTATAGTTTTAGAAGGCCTTTCTAGGGCTCCGTTTGAACCCCTAGATTCGGTCTCTGAGAAGTTTCTTTCGTTTAAGACTACTTTTCTCCTTGCTATTTCGTCCCTTAAAAGAGTCGGAGACCTTCAGGCTCTCTCGGTTTCTCCCACCTGCCTTGAATTTGCACCTGGGATGGTCAAAGCATTTCTCTACCCTAAGCAGGGATACGTCCCTAAGGTACCGACCGTTGTTCCGAGACCTATTGTTCTGCAGGCTTTCTGTCCTCCCCCGTTTGCATCATCGGACCAGGAAAAGTCTAACCTCTTGTGCCCGGTGCGAGCATTGGACACTTATGTTCATCGGACTTCTTCTTTTCGGAAATCCGATCAGCTGTTTGTTTGTTTCGGGTCACCTAAGATAGGTCTGCCTGCCACTAAACAGACACTTAGTAAGTGGATAGTTGGGGCTATCCTTCTTGCCTATGAGTCTTCTGACCTACCGTGCCCTTTGGGGGTCAGAGCTCATTATACTAGGAGTATGGCGGCCTCTAGAGCCTTATTATCTGGGGCCTCTCTTCAGGATGTTTGTGATGCGGCAGGCTGGTCCTCCCCACTCACATTCGTCAGGTTTTATAGCCTAGACCTGGACGCTACTCCCGGGTCTCAGGTTTTTAATTCTTGAGGCGTTGGTTGTTCTGGCTGACACTCAGGCACTTGTAATATGGCGGTTTGGGTATTCTCGTTCCCAAAGCGTTATCGACGCATCGTCTCTCCCTCGATGGGGAACGTCTCGGTTACGTCTGTAACCTCGGTTCCCCGAGAAGGGAACGAGACGATGCGTCTTCCTGCCATACTTCCTTCGTTCCTGTGATCGACTTGCTTCGGCACTGTCGAAGCTAACACCGGTTGCTCCGGTTGGGGTTTTTATCAATTCCTGGTTGTGATGTCACTCCTGACGCTCACTCTCGCCATTGGACTAGTTGACATGGATGCTTTAGACGCACTCACGCAGAATGCGTTCCCAAAGCGTTATCGACGCATCGTCTCGTTCCCTTCTCGGGGAACCGAGGTTACAGACATAACCGAGACGTTATTTTACTCAGAAGAACTATGGAGGTTTGGTTCCTTCTCCTTAGACAAAATTTTTCTGTTTAATACTGTAAAGCTGCTTTGACACTATCTGCAGTGTAAAAGGCACTATGAATAATACAGTGACTAGACTTTATTTTACTCAGGACTTCTGCCTCATTTTAAATATGTAAATGTGTAAATATTTATGTATGAGGTAACTCATTTTGAATATTTAATTGCAGTTTGTAGTTTGTAATTTGTCAGTTCAAACTTCTACCTCATTTTAAAGATGTCATTGCAGTTTGTAGTTTGTAAGTTGTCAGTTCAGACTTCTGCCTCATTATATGTAATTGCAGTTTGTAGTTTGTAATTTGTAATTTGTACTAACTGTAGTAGTAATATTTGTAAATGTTTGTTTGCACTACTTTCTTCAGAAGAACAGTAAAGATCCTTGGCGATTCATATATTGCACATTTGTGGCTGCTGATTTTTGATTTTTTTTTTTAGCTTCATAAGGCCTCAATGTGTCACTGGAAGTCTTTGGAAATTTGGTCTTGTCTGTACATTTTCATTTGGATCTCAAAAGCCGGCAGCCAGAGACGTGCAGATTTTGAATTGCAATGTTTTCACCTAAAAATTTCCTTTACTGTTCAATTGAAAAAAGAAAGGTTAACTACATCTTGGATAGCTTGAAGGTGAGTCAATTAAAAACATCTCTGGGTGAACTTTCCCTTTATGCATGCATTTTTAGTCTGTATGTCAAATGTTATAAATGCCGATTGTTATTAAATAAAGGCTATTATGTGTTGTAATGTGTGTGTTTTAGCAATTAATAGACACCAGGTAAAAAATTTCTAAAGTTCAATATTAAATATTATAACTAGTTCCACAGCAATTTCTTAAGATGGCCAAATAATAAATCGTAGTTGAGGTAACATATGAAACACATGGAGTGCATGTTTAAATTTTTATTTACACAATTTGTTGTAGTTTTCATGATGTTTGACCAATTAATTATATTAGTTGAATGGACTATAAAACTATTTCCATGAACATTGAGCTAACTAAAAACAATTCAGGCAACACTGGAAGACTAACGTAAAATTTTTATGGAACATGTTACAAAATAATAATTAGGTGAGTTTTTTTTTTTTTTTTTTTTACAAATAACATTACAAATAACTAAATAATTAATGGAAAACTATAATGAAGTTATAATTAATATATACTGAAGTTATAAGTAAAATATTTGGGGTTTAAAACATACTGTAACACTGACACGTGCAAGTTGAGGGTCGTTCAAGATGAGGGCGTTGGGGTGCAGGCTAAGAGGTTAAGTACCACGTTACCTTCTATATGGTCCTTGGAAGCTTGTTGTCTCCATATGGATGTGATGATTGGACGATCGCTGGCTGGAAGTTAAATACTATAAAGGTCTAAACTCTCAATGTCAGCATGTTTGTGGTTGCTCATCACTCTCACTGTCTCTGAGTTATAACTCTCTCAAAGCTGGATATTCTGACTCTTGCAATGCAACAGTCCTTAATGAAGCAGCCCCTCCTAACTTCACTTACATGAGTGTCTGCAGGACTGTTAGGAAAGGTGGGGGTGTAGCTGCTCTATTTAAAGATGTCTATAAATGCCAGCAAGTGTCATTTTGTCAATACTTGTCTGTTGAATATCTAGGGATTGTGCTGAAAGGTGCTCCACGCATTCTGTTTATTATTATTTACAGGCCTCCAAAATACTCTCCAGCCTTTGTTGAAGAGGACACAGAAATGTTATCAATGATTTCCTCAGAGTTTGACTGTTTTGCTATTGCAGAGGATTTTAATATTCACATAGATAATGCAGAAAACAAAACTACAAAAGAAATGATAACGGTTCTAAACACTTTTGACTTAACTCAGCATGTGCATGGACCCACACACAAAGGTGGACACACTCTAGACTTAATCATCAGTAGGGGTCTAAACATTTATTGTAATCTATTGTTATTAAGGACATAGCACTTTCTGATCACTTCTGTATTTTCTTGATATATTGATCTCTGCTACCACTGAATCTAGATCTGTCTCTGTCAGAAGGAGATGCATTAACGAGAACACAAGTGTACTATTTATGGAGGCTATATCTTTAACACCAAGCATTTCTGCAGACTCTGTTGATACTCTCCTTGATTCCTTTAACTCAAAAGTTAAGAATGTTATTGATGATATTGCTCCAATAATAGTCAGTAAGAAAACAAACAGACAGAAATCAGTTTGGAGAAGATCAACAGCAGTTCAGACTATGAAAAGACAATGCAGAAAAGCAGAGCGGATATGGCGGAAGACAAAACTTGAAATTCACTATAGCATCTATAAAGACAGCCTTCATGCTTTTAATGTGAAACTAGCCACAGTTAGACAGAATTTCTTCTCAAACCTTATAAACAGTAACTTTAAATAACACTCGTACTCTTTTTGCCACTGTTGAGAGACTGACAACCCCCCCCCCCCCACCCCAAGTCAGATTCCCAGTGAAATGCTCTCAGACAGAAAATGCAATGAGTTTGCTTCTTTCTTTTCTGAGAAGATCATCAATATCAGGAAGGTGATTGGCACATCCTCAAGAAATGCATAGGTCAGACAGATTAGGCCACAATATCAAAAAGATACTATGTCTATTTTTGAAGCAATTGATAGCAAAATTCTGGAAGACAGTGCAGCACCTAAAATCGTCAACCTGCTATCTTGACACACTTCCCACATCTTTTTTTCAAAAGTGTG
>NC_068406.1:55971-80338 GCF_023724105.1 Carassius gibelio | reverse complement strand
GGTTTAATTTTATTGGCTGAAGACCCCCTGTAAAAGTTTTGAGTAGTTTACCATAGTTAGGTTAGGTTAATCTAGACAATAGAAAAATGTGTTTGGTTTTGCAAAGATCAAAAAGAAACTAACTGACTATAATTCCAAAAGTAATCATTAGCAGAATTGAAGAGGCCATAAATTAAAACGTTTACTATGTGTTTTACAACAGAATCTTAAAACCTGGCCAGAGGCTCTTCATAATAAACATCAGATTTGGAGGGAATAATATCCACAATAACACAGAGGGAAGAACCATTTAACATGCTGAAACAATGACTGATTTAAAGTAAAGTTAAACTGTTGTGATTGAACACTCTTGAATGTTTGGGCTACAGAAAGGCCTTTATTAATCAAACGTAATGTTTACATCATATCAAAACATTTTGCAGCATATTGTTTTGGAGGTTTAAACTTTATACACAACTGATCTTTCTGTTTATGAAGACTTCTGTTATTAATGTTTTTTGTTAAGACGATCACTGTATACTTAGGGTATAACCGGTCAAACATTTTGTTACTTTTATGATCAATTAAGCATGATAGCAACCAACCACTTTAGCAGCCACACAATAGCAACTGTAGAATGCTAACAATCTAGTTTGTGTTGATTATTACATAGAGTTTTGTTGATACAGAGTCAAACTGTGAACTGTTTCTGAAAAAAATAATAGCTTATAGCAACAAGACAGTTTAAAATGGAAGCTCATTTATATCATGGAATAAATTAAATAAATATAAATAAATAAATATAGTAATTGAAAGTAAAATTTCTTGGTGCAGCATTACAATTGCGAAGTAATCACAATTGCAAGAAGGAAACTAAATTAAAAATAAAAAAAAATTGTAGTTCTGAGAAAAAGAGACAGAATTGCAAGTTTATAACTGAGTTTTTATATTGCAATTTGGAGAAATTCTGTAAATTCAGAAATCTCATAAGAAAAGACTGAATTGTGTGATAAATTTTTTTATTTTGTGGTGGGAAAAAAGCAATTCTTCAAAAGTCTATTTTTGTGAGATATAAATTCAGATTTGCTAAATATTAACTTGTAATAAAAAAAGTCAAATACGAGATGTTAACTCACAATTCTGAGAAGAAAAGTCTTATTGCATTTGTAAATTACTTCTTTATTATTTAAATTCTGACACTATGGGCCCTATTTTAATGATCTAAGCCCATGGCCTAAAGCGCATGGCACAGGTGCACTAGGACATGTCTGAATCCACTTTTGTAAGTTTAACGATAAAAAAAAAATATGGTACAGGAAAATGGTCCAAATTGGTTAGACCTATTCTCTTAAAGAGTCATGGGTTTGTTTTGGGTGTAATATTCAATAAATTAATTAAAGTCTTATCTCCCATTCCCTTTAAATAAAAGTTGCACTTGCACCATGGTGGATTCGCTATGGCGGAATTTGCAAGAGCAAAAATGAAAGCCAAGGCAAGTTTATTTAGTAGATTTAATACACAATAGTAATTCAAAGTGCTCTACATAAAATGAGCTAAAATAATCATTAAAAAAAACAAAAACAAAAAACAAGGGATTTAAAAACTTTTAAAATTATTTAAAACTGATTTAAAATGAATTTTAAACAGTTAAAGATAGAAAATTATTATTTATTATTGTTTATTATTATTATTAAACTCCCTTTGTTTTGTGTGAACCCTCGATCCTAATGATCTGGGTGCTTTTTTAGGTTTATATTCAGTGAGCATATCTTCAATGTATGTACTGTAGGTCCTAGGCCATTTAGGGATTTATAAATGAGTAAATGTACTTTAAAACGAATCCTAAATGTAACTGGAAGCCAGTGTAGGGCCCTTAGGACTTGGTGTGATATGCTCAGATTTTCTGGTTCTAGTCAGAATCCTGACATCAGCGTTCTGGATGAGCTGCAGCTGTCTAATGGTCTTCAATAGTCCACCCTGCTGGAGATAAAGGCATTAACAAGATTCTCTAATCTTGACTGGAAACAAAACATCTAATTCTTGCAATGTTTTTGAAATGACAGTATGCTGATTTAGTTACTGCTTTAAAATGACTACTAAAGCTAAGGTCTGTCTCCAAAACCACAAGATTTTTGGTTGCTAGACCCCTAGACATGGTATGCATTCACTTTGAGAACTTCACATTTTCTCGTTGTTTAACTGAAGAAAGTTTTGGCATATCCAACTGTTCATTTCATCAATGCACTGGCATAGGGAGTCAATGGAGCTGTAGTCATTTGGCGATAAGGCTAGGTAAATCTAGGTATCATCAGCATAGCTGTGATAGGCAATTTGGTTCTTTCTCATTATTTGACTATATGAGCATATACAGGCTAAACAAGAGCGGTGCAAGAATTGAGCCTTGTGGGACTCCACGTGTCATGGATATCCACTTAGACTCATGCTCTCCTATACTCACATAATAACCTCTCTCTTCTAAGCATGATCTGAACCATTTGAGTACCATCTCAGAAAGCCTGACCCAGTCTTTTAGTCTCTTTAGAAGTACAGTATGTTATGATCAACAGTGTCAAACGCAGCACTAAGATCTAGTAGTACCAGCTCAGATATTTGGCCAGAATCAGAATTAAAGTATATTATAATATAATTTATTATCTTAATGAGCACTGTCTCTGTGCTGTGATGCAGTCAGAAAACAGATTGAAAATTGTTCAGGAATCCATTTGTGTTTAAGCATTTGTTCAGCCGATTAAAGACTACCTTTTCAATAATCTCACCTATAAAAGGAAGATTTGATATTGGTCTGTTGTTATCAAGATTGCTCTTTCTCAGAAGAGGCTTAACAACTGCAGTTTTCAGTGACTTTGGAAAATAAAGAAATGAGACTTTCAATACTTTTAAGAGATCTGCTTCTAAACAGTTACTTTTGAAAAAAGATGTGGGAAGTGTGTCAAGATAGCAGGTTGATGATTTAAGGTTGTCAGTCTCTCAGCAGTAGCAAAAAGAGTGTGGGTTTTGTTTAAGTTACAGTTTATAAGGTTTGAGAATAAGGTCTGTCTAGCTGTGGCTAGTTCCACATTGAAAGCATGAAGGTTGTCTTTGTAGATGCTATATTGAATTTCAAGTTTCGTTTTCTGCTGCATCCACTCAGCTTTTCTGCATTGCCTTTTCATACTCTGTATTGCTGTTGATTGGATAATTTTGATAATGGATCATTTTTAATATTTGACATGTTTCTATTCTGCTGATCACAATTGAATTGCACGAATTTAACAACTGTGAGATATAAAGGCAGAACTGCAAAATATAAACTCAAATTCTGAGAAAAAAATCTTATTGTAAGTTTACTGACTAATTTATTCATTATATTCTGACCTTTTGTCTCCTAACTCTGATTTTTCTGAACTATTTTTTTATAGGACATGTTTATTTACTTTGCTTCTCCTAAGATTCCACTAGTATAGCTGTTTAGTATAGTATGTGCGTTTGTATGAAGCATGCATAAATATTGCATTCGCATTCTGTTGCTTATACATATTGACAGTGATATACATTTTTTTTCTTGGTGAATGTGTTATTACTTAAAAAAAGGCTTTATTATGTTTGTGCAAATGCTTAGTGTTTGATTTAATGGTGTATACATTTTGTATACATTGATATTCCGGGCCTCACATCTGCGCCATATGAGCCATGAAGTTGCTTTGCTTTTCCTTATGTTTGACTCTGTCTTTCTGCTGCCCAAGAGTGTTTAGAAATGTTTTTCTGTCCTTGTAAACAATTGATTGGGCTCCTCCGGCCTCTCCCAAACCCGAGGGGCCACACTCGGTCTCATATCTGTCAAGGTAATCAAAATGAACCAAAACAGTATTGGCATGACAGCATCATTTAACCTTGTCCCTACTGTGAGCTTGCTAGGAGAGTGTCTGTGACAGCTGTGGACTTTGAAGTGAGGAATTTGAAGGTAATTGAAGCAGCATGGAAGAGAGAGCTTGAAAATAGGAATAGGTGGTTAGTTTTATCTCACTGCCTAACCGTAATCTGGCACAAGACACACATGAAGGGATGAATGTATCTGCTGGGCTGGAGGCAAAACTGTGCAGAGGCAGCTGAATTATTGCAGACCATTTAAATTGTTTATATGAAGCAAGATTGTTGTCTGGGAGAACTTTAAACAGCTGACTGCGATGCTTATAGTAGTGATATAACAGTGATGTCCAAAAGTCTGAAAATCTGGAATTAAGAGTATAAAATATAAATAAATAAATATATATATATATATATATATATATAAAAGATTTGTGTTTTTTATTTACATTGTAAATTACATATATTAACTATATGTAAATGGTACAAATACTAATAACTCTATCAGCTTTGTATTTCCCAGGCTGAATGTTCATATTTTGTGTTCCACAGAATGACAGACCAGGACCACCTGGGCCTAAAGGAGCCAAGGGTCACAGAGGGCCTGAAGGAAATTCTGTAAGTGCACTGCTTCATGCATTTTGCATGTGTTCAATTCAATTCAATTCAAGTTTATTTGTATAGTGCTTTTTACGATACAAATCATTGCAAAGGAACTTTACAGAAAACTAAGTTTGGTTGCACTTTATTTTACAGTACGTGTACTAACATGTACTTACAGTGTACTTACAGTGTATTTATCTAAGAAAGTTCTGGTAGGGGTAGGTTCAGGGTTAGTACCTAGTTATTACATAGTTATTGTAATTACCATAATAAGTACATAGTATGTACATGAGGAACAGGACTGTTAAATAACGTGCTACCCTAAGTTTCTAATATATTTAGTAGTAGCTTATAAGTGGCGACTCAGTTTATGTGGATATGGCAGAAATGTATGGAAAAATCAATTAAAGATGTAATCAAACAGACCATGAACACTATTAACAGCAATTATTAAATGATGCAATTAAACCTATAGCAAAAATTTGGTAGTTCTGTATTTTTACTGTATATTACCTTACCGGAATAAGATAAAAGTTGACATTATATCATGATTCATGTTCTCAACTGAAGGTTCATGAGTACGATTTGTCAGTATCCTATGTCAGTATCCCGGCATAACGTTCTAATGGTATTTGTACCCTGGATCAGAGAAACAAACATACTGATCTGCTGTCAGAATTGGGTCTCGTAACTTTTGAAATCTAAAATGTTTGCGCCATATGTCAGACGTCCAAAGGCGCAAAGATGTTCAACCTTTTGTTGAGAAATTCAATGGAATGTGATCAACAAATCTAACCTCAAAATATTGGCCAAATACAAGTTAGAAAAACAAGTTTTATTGTTAGCTTGATATAGTATCAGAAACACCACTGGCCACATTTGACATGTTCAAAAAGTAGCCCAAAATATGTCAAAAACCTGGACCTGAACCAGATTAAATATATAAAAAAATATATATCTCCAAATCAGATACATACAGAAGATGATTGGCATTATTATATTTTCAGAAGTAAACAACCAGGCTCTTATACTACACTGTCCAGAAGAGCCAAGATACGTTTTAAAGTGTAAATATCTTCAGTTATGTGAAACGGCGCTGAGCAGCAGTGAGTTATGGGAATGTGGGAAGGGAAATTTCCCTCAGCCTGCAATTTTGTGATACTCCTCTTTGCCACTGGATGACATCCAGAGAGGAGCAGACGTGACGGACTCAAAAATGCTCTTATTTGGAATGAGATTCAGAGCTTGTTTGCTCTGGCAGAACTAAATCTGTGTAGCATGTAACAAAGTTGACAGAGACCTTTGCACAGACCTTCTGTTGTTCGATATTACAGAAACAGTCATATTTGCATTTGGTGTGTGAATTCATTTTGCACATTGTTCATTTAATTTGTCTTGTATTCATGCACAGGGACCACCAGGACCACCAGGGCCGCCAGGAGCTGATGTGAGTGTGTTTAATTAAAATAAACTGAGTTTTATTGCATGCACAAATCAAAGAAAGGCACACGTTATTGGATAAAGTTTAATGCAAATGTTCCAGCACAGTTTCCTGTATGAAGAGACAAAGAGCAACACAAATGGTAACAGTGCTCTTGATAAATGATCCTGAATATTCCACAATTCACTTTCCGTTATTTTTGTGAATTCCACATCGTTGACAGTCAGTAGCGATGGAAATCTCTAGCCAAGGCCCAAGCACATATTAGACTACTCCTTTTGTGGAATAAAATCATCTTTTAATAGCACACAACAGCTGCATTGTCCCACTGCATATATAAAGAGATGAATGCATGACATTATAGTGACATTTATAGAGGTCGTTTTGTCCTTTTTTTTTTGAGGGCCACTTAAAATGCAAAATTATTTAGTGATTTTGACCATTATAGAATTGAACAGACTTATTTTGCTGCTGTACCTTTAAGACATCTGTTTAAACCGACTTTTGCATGTGAAATAAGATACAAGTTCAATTTAGTTTTTAATGCTCCATCGTCACAGGTTTACTAAGCAAGCATTGCTAAATGTGCCGGATAAACTTTTAAAATCGAAATGGTTAAAAGTGTCCAACATTTTACCAGTTATTCTGGTGTTTAGGAATAGTATAATCTCTCTTTTAATACTTTGACAAGTTTCTTAAAAGCAAGTATGCGTTGATATGTAAATATGTTAGTTATGTGTACAAAGTACTGTATATGTCTTGATGTAAAAAAAAAAATGGTTTGGTATAGAATGAGTCATTTATTTAGTTGTTAGTTTTAATAAATGATCTCTTTTACTTGAAAAAAAGATTTGTACTTTTTTTAGTAAAGTAATTTTTATTAAAAAATCGGGAAATAAAATTTCCCTGAATAAATTACCCGGTCGATGTGTTATATTTATGTAGTATGTACTTGCACAAGAGGAAATGCACTATTTTTAAAAAGTGCATTGCAGTATGTGAGTCTTTGGAGAGCGTTCAGCAGAATTTCCTGTTATTAAAACTACATGGACTTGTGGCTCCATTTTGTGATACAAAATGGCGATAGAGAAAATGAGCTGCAAAAGCAGCAGTCTGTATTATGTCTCTCTCTCTCTATTTGTAGGAATGTGAGATTCTGGATATCATCATGAAGATGTGCTGTGAGTAGACCTGTTTTTGTATTTACCCATGACTCACTACTCGGTCTCACTGCCTCCATAAAAGGTGTACTGCCTGTCACCCACACTGATTTAACAATGTAACGTCAACTCATGCCATGAAGTGATGATGCAGCAATCCACCTAGCCAGCTCAGCATTCACAATACTCTGCAGACCAGTAGAAAACATGCAAGAAAATGAGTAACTGGCAAGTGAGGAATTAGAAAATACTTTATGTATTTTCCATTTATGTATAAATATGTTTTTTTTTTTCTCAAAACACTGTAGCAGAAATCATCCATTCATGTGTATAATATTTCTAGTTAAGTAAGTTATTCAAATTATGACTTTAGCTTTTGAAAGGATATTCATTATTTTGTTTCATAACTCCCGTTGGAGCTGGAGTCTTTTAAATGTTTTTAAATTATCAGAGTGTGCATGTTTATCATAAATATTAGTTTTGGAAGCTCAACTTAGATATTTAATATCACCATCTGGGCATGTGAAAGCAGGACATAACCCAAGAGAGAGAGAAAACACTGATGCTTTGAACAGAAGAGTGTGAAAGTTCAGTGTAACGTTACATATTAATTTGAAGGAAGGGAATTTGACAGTTTTAACCAATCGGGTGCAAATAATGTGTTGTGGGCTAGTGTTTTATTTAATATGGCCCGCATTTTTGGGATATGAAGGTTCTCCCTGTACAGCCCTTGTGCATTCATCTTGAGTTGCTGTTAAAAATTACATTAGTCATGTAAGATTAAACACAGTGAGTAAAAGCAGAGTTTGAAATGTATTACTGTATGAATGAAACCTTAGGGACCAGAAAAAATTGTCCAAAAAAAAAAGAAATTCTGTTTCAACCATCAAGACAAATAGCTCCAACCATTTATTTGAGAGTAGGCTGCTTTGTGTCTATTAGCATTTTATCATTCATTTCTACTCCCAAGCATATTACTTTTATCTTGTTCTATCCAGACTTGCACAGATTGGACTATTTTACGTCTGTATACTAGAATCTTATAAACCATTGTTTGTTCATTATTGCCACCACAGATTAAGCACAGGTTATGGTCTATTATAAATTCTACTTTAAGATTATAAACTCAGACATAAGATATTAAAACCGTCAGGTGTTTAGGTCAGAGCATTAACTGATCTTTTGTAAGTGTTAATGAGTTTTATGAATGTTTATTATCTCCAGACTAGATTCTTCCTTCCGTGAAATAGCTAAATAATTGTTAACCCCTTACTGTGAATGTTTTGATAGAACATATGTTTCTGATTTGTCTGATATTGTCAGATTTGATGCAAATGTAATGTGCTTTCTTTCTTTCTTTCTTTCTTTCTTTCTTTCTTTCTTTCTTTCTTTCATTCAGCTTGCTGTGGTAAGTCCCAAGACTTTGACGTATATCAAAAATGTTTTAAACTGTGTTTGTATTTAGTATTTAGCAACGCCATCTTCACTATATGCATGTTTTTTTCTTGTTTGTTAAGAATGCAAATGTGGACCCCTGGACATTGCCTTCATTGTGGACAGCTCTGAGAGTATCGGAGCTTCTAATTTTGCCATCGCTAAAGACTTCATTGTGACGGTAATGGACAGGCTCAAGGTCAAGGTAAGCTTCCTTTTTAAATCATAAAGAGATTTTTCCGTTAACTGTCAGCTATGATTTATTAGAGTTGTTATCACCATAGATAGCACGTTTCCAATCTTATTCAGATACCAGTAAGTGTTTTTGTTTTTTAAGCTGTTTCTTTATTTTTCTTTCAGTTTGGTGCCAATGAATCTCGTATTGGCGTGGTGCAGTACAGCGGTGCCAATGCTCAGGAGGTTGTACAGCTCGGCGACCCCAACATTAAGACCTTAACAGACCTAAAGCAGTATGTAATATCAACGTTCTTTTTTATAAAACCATAGTCTGCACACAATATGACAAAAACAACTTCAAGATCCAATTATGTGGCTTGAAGGATTTTGTTTCCTCTTCAGATGAGCTCGCATTTCGTGTGTACACCTGGCATTGTGTCTGAAGAAATAAAGAAAATTGATATTTTTCACTTTAGAGCCGTGAAAGACTTCCGCTGGCTGGCTGAAGCCACATACACTGGAGAAGCTCTGCAGTACTCGCTTAACAACATGATCAACAAGCTTGTGACGGAGAGGAGTGTGGTCATTGTCCTTACTGATGGACGCTCTGACACCATAAGAGACAAAGTACCCATGAACGTGCTGTGCGGCAAGGGACTGAAGGTAAAGCTAATGAACTCTTTTTGCTTTTTGCAAAAAACATGCCTTGACTTTTGCAGAACTTAAAAATAAATACCTACACGTATGGTACAATTCCAGTTTCTAGTTGAAATAAACACTATTTACATTAAAAAGCCAACCATTTTTATTCCTCTTCACACAAATTATGGAATTAATCTGGATTGGTTTGTGCACACTAACTTGCGCAAAACTACATATTACCTCAAAGTACTTTTACCATAGCATATGATTTCCACAATTGCATCACATAACCATCTCCATATGTATGGCTATACTGACAAAGTAAACTTGCTCGGTAATGCACCTGATACAGCATTGTACTTGCGATGCAGAGCACTCAGGTACAAGTCCCCAGAAATATGATTCACGTTAAAAGGAGATTTTGTTGTTTGAGTTTGTTAAGAGCACTGGTTAGGTTCCTGCTGCAATACGTCCAGCAACCAATATAAAACACTGCCAAATTCACGTACATCTGTTTCAGATTAAGCCGAGCAGGCTTCAAGTGCCTCTCACTGGATACTTCAGTTTGAAAGTGTATGCAAGTATGCAGGGAGCAATGTAATATCATTCTGGCACATATGGCACATTTTTCCATTGACCCTGTGCTGAACTTTGTACTAATGTACTAATGCACCTGTGTGGATCTTTGAGAAGGTGTACTGAAACTGCTTCCATAGAAGTGGATTGCATTATTTAGTGAAAGGAATCAAACATCCCACAGATGTGATTTTTAGTTAGGGAAAACTTGTGACCCAAGGACATTTGATGTTATTGGCATCCAAGTATGGTCTCATGACATGAAGTTAAATGAAGTCCACAACCAGAAAGGATGCACCAGTAGATAGAAACCTTGACTCTCTTATGATTTCTGGCAGGTTGGTGGTGTTGGAGTGGCGGATTATGCAGAAAGGCAGCCCAATTCGGAACAGCTTGATGAGGTTGTGTGTAAAGATGATCCCAGAAAAGGCTTCTCCTTTGTCTTAAACAACTTTGGTATTCTTCTGGATGACAGTTTCCTGCAAAACCTGACTGAGAAGATCTGTGAAGGTAGGTTAAATACTGCATCTGCTGCAGATTTAGGGTGCTTCGGGAGTTCTGGATTTGGATTTTGACAATGTTGTGCTTTCTTCACAGACAAGAAGTGTCCTAGCTTTACTTGTCCAAGTAAGTACTGATTTGAGAGACAAATTTTTTTTTTTTTTTTTGATGAGATAATAACTTTTACACCTTCTTGCTCTTGTTCAGTTTCATTTAATGACAACACTGATGTCCTCATCATGATGGACAGCTCAGCAAGCGTGGGCTCCAAGAACTTCGAGATGACCAAGGAGTTCGCACAAATGCTGGCTAAGCGCTTTTTGTCAGCAGAAAGAGGAAGCTTCCAGGTCCGGGTTGCCATTGGCCAGTACAGCAACAATGCCAACTTAGAGACCGAATTTTCCTCAAACATCACCCAGGTGGCCGCTGATATTACAGAGGCAAAGTTCCAGGATGCAGGTACACAGATAACAAATGCTCTCACCTTCGCCATTGAGCGCCTCAGGGGTGGCAGGACGAGGAAGAAGAAGCTGCTGGTGTTTTCGGATGGCCGTTCCCAAGGCGTCAGCAACAACCAGATTGAAAAATCCGTGGAACAGGTGAACAATGCGGGCATTGAGCTGTATGTGCTGGCCGTGGGCAACCAGGTAAACGAGATGCACCTGCGCACCTTAGTGAGCCGAGGACGGCCCTATGACAATACATACGCCTACCGCCACCTTTTCAAAGTACCTGACTACCGCTCATTGGTCACTGGGGTCTTTTACCAAACTGTATCCCGCAAGATTTCCTTGGAGTCGAGGGGGTGATTGGATAGTGGGAGGGGTTCAGGAATAAAGGGGGTGGGTGACAGTATAGCGCAAGCTTTGATTGTTTTTATTTTTTGTCTGTTTTCCATGTGAATGGTATATCTGAACTTAAAAGGTTTTTCATAGTCTCTTACATTTCATAAAAGACAGTAAATGATTGTGTCGGAATTCTTAAAAAATTATTTTCATGTCACTTATTTCTTTGTAGGTAAAGGGATTTATCAAGTCGTTTCACAGATTATGTCAATGTTGGAGTAGGTTATAGAGCTTTGACTTTTTGACTGTATTAAGTTGTCCATGACTGCCAGAAATTTGCATTAAATAATATATCCACTGCTAAGGGCACAAAATTATTATTTCAGTGGAAAGGAGCTATCATCTCTATTTGATGATGCAGACTTCTTGCAATCTTGCAACCAGGGTCCAAAATGAACACATTCTAATCAATCCATCAATCAATCAATCAATCAATCAATCAATCAATCAATCAATCAATCAGTCTTTCTATCTATCTATCTATCTATCTATCTATCTATCTATCTATCTATCTATCTATCTATCTATCTATCTATCTATCTATCTATCTATCTATCTATCTATCTATCTATCTATCTATCCTTTACAATATATGTTTATATCTACTGTCAAATATACCTGGAAATTGAAAATATATATATTTTGGACCCTGCTTGCAACCAAGTCCTAGCAATTCTTTACTTGCATTAGTCTGTGGTACACTTAATTGTTGCCATTAAAAATAAAACTTGAATAGAAATTTGGTGCTACACATGTAAACACTACACTAGCTCCTTTAGTCATTCAAATGCAGGTTTCTTCAAAATTGTTCTATGTGCCTTTAACCAAAGAGTTTACCAACAGGCTTCTCATGCCAAAAATGTATTTGAGGCCAGCCCCAGGGCTGTTGTAAAGGTATTTGAAATAAAGGATGCTACACCCCACCACTAAGACCTCTGTCGTGTGTCTTTCTTGAAAAATATCTGCATTCCAGAACACAGCAAAAGATGCTGTGAAGGATTAGAGTCAGTTTAGTTGTTAAATGAGAATGTTGTGAACAGCTTTTTTCCCATAATTTATCTCCTTGCATACGCCACAAACATTCTGAAGTACTTACTGTCAACAAATTTTTGGCTACTGTACATTTGGATTTTAACTTTAGCCAATGAATGCTAACCAGAAACAGTGAAATAAACTATAAAATGAATATGGTTAAACTTGAAACAAGTTATTTACATTTTAACCAAGTATTTTGTTGCTTCATTTGTTTTTAAATAATACCCTCCCTGTTTTTCTAAGAACAAGCTTTCCCAGTTGGAGCTTAACATGGAAAAAAAGCTGCAGCTGCTAAAAACATCCAAACCTTATTCAAATTAAACTTTATTCCCACCACTCACTGGGCAAATTCAGTCTCGGATTTTACGATAGCTTCTTACCTCAGCAGGAGCCTGAATATTTAAGTAAACCAGATCTACTGTTTATTGTCAACCTGCAGACGTTCAGCAGTTTCAGAACACAAAAACATTCGGCCTTTTGCCTGATTTCAACATATTTAATTGTATATCTTGCCATATTTTGCGTTACAGTCTTTGGAAGCGGTACAACAGGGTTTGATTTAGGAGCTTCCCAATAATATAAGTTCTTAGGATGTTAAAAGTACTTTCTGCCAAATCATGACTGGGGCACCACATACATGCCAAACCCATCTGCTGAATTCTCCTCACTCCTCAATCCCACAGAACAGCACTGTGGCCATGGAAAATGGGTGTATGGAGGTGTAGGAGGGGTTTTGGAGCGGAGGTGGAGAGGTTTGGTACAGCATGCCCAGATAATGACTCCCAGCTGGCTTTGAGCACTGAGGGCAAGGGTTGCCAGGTTTTCACAACAAAACAGGCCCAATTGTTACTCAAAACCAGCCCAATCACATATTGAGGGGGATCCCCAGTAAAAATCGCATTCCGGTAGGGTAAAATACACATTTTTGGAGAGGTTCCCCTTGCATTTTAGGAAATAAATATCACATTATTGGGGTCACTTAAACCCGCTGACATGAAAAACTACCTGCAGCAACAGTTTTGAAGTAGCCCAATTTGCCCAACTTGGCAACACTGCTGAGGGCCAACATCTAGAGGCATGTGGTCACCGAAATATCTCGGTTAAAGGATACAAGTCGCCTGCAGAAAAAAAATGAGTTATAACAAAGAATGAAAGCGATAGAGGAAATATGTGTACAGAGACTGGATTAAATAAATATATCGGAGGAAATTGAAACTCATGTTTTGTTTAAATGTATTTCAAAGATATGGGCATACATGGGGAGTGAGGAACCTTTGGGAAGACGGAGTAGTAGAGAAAGGGAAGATGAGATCAAATCAGAGACGGAGAAAAAAATGGTGGGAGAGGGGAAGGAAAGAATTGACTTGAGTGGTGCAGCAGGGTAATCCCACAATGCACTGTAATTAGCTTGAGCAATGAGAGCTGTGGGAGCACCATGGTGGGAGTTTAGTTTAGTTTAAACAAACTCCGGCCAATAGGGAACCGCAGGAGCAGGATACCAAAACCACAGTTAAACACTTAGTCACCATCTTGTTACAGCTCGTAGGAGAAGCTGAGTCACAGGCGTATATTGGGGGTGGGAAACTCACTTGAATCAAATCACATATTATTATAAGCATGGATCCTCACTAATATAATAGAGTCATTATACAATGTGATCTACTCTGAGGAATTAATAATTTAATGAACTGAACATTTTACATGGAAAATCAGCCGTCCTGATTAGAATTAATGAATAAGAATTTGAAAGAAGAAATAATAATTTAGTGCAAATTGCACAAAAAGAATACTTAAGCACCTGCATATTCTAATGAAGCAATGTGAATGATGTAATATAGTCAGCTGCTTTCAAGCAACTTAAATATCTGTATTTAAATGCATATTTTATAATAAATACAAAATATATTGTTTCTGTTTGTATTTAATTTTTAAAAATCAATAGTTCTGTATTTCTCCATCATTTTTAGTTTGCCATTCACAATGCCTTTTGGGACTGAGTTATGTCTTATTATTTTAAAATACTTTTTTGCTTCAATTTAAAGTTTGTAATGCTGATTTTCACCTTGATGTGGGTTGGTCTAGTTCATAGCCAGACAAATGTTGAAACTATTGTGGAAAATGAATTGGAAAAGTACACCCAGAAAATAGAAATACATTTGCACACTGTTATGCTCCCTTTATTCAAAAAGTAAAAAAAAAAAAAAAAAAAAAATATATATATATATATATATATATATATATATATATATATATATATATATATATACAAAGAAATAGTCCTTCCAAAGTCCAAAGCCATTCTTTAGGCCAACACACACACAAGCAAAGGTAATAGTTCAATAAATACTCACAGATTCAAACAAAGTTTCAACTGATGACGCCTGTTAACAATCAAAATCGTAAGACAACACCCATGTCTTGAGGTTTTATTGTTTTGATGTGATGTAGATACTATGGCTGTTCACTTTAATTGTTAACAGGTATTTAGATTTTTTTCTTTATGTAAAAAAGTACTTCCAGAACCATTTCCTGAAATCTGGAAATTTGCACTTTTAAATGTATGGAGAACCGATTCTTAATAGCTAATGAACTATTTTGGTGACACAGCCACTATGGATACAGTCAGCAGTCATTATGTCTGAGCAAGACAATAGCCTTGTTATCCACTTTGAAAATTTGTTAATTGGTCACCGTCAAGACCAAATGCCACCCACTGAGAAATGTGAACATTTGCACCGACTCCCTTTGATTCTCTAAAGACTAATTAAAGGTCACAACTAAAAATCATCTGGTCTTATAGACAAACATGAGGTTTACAAATGACGGTTTACAATTTGGTCCCTCCTCTGTTTAACATGGCCAGGATGTGAGCGCAGACCAACCGTCTAACAGACCACACTCTGTTTACAATACACAAGTAGATGACTCAGTGGAACTGTCAACACACTGTACACTTAAATAAGGAATATTCTATGAATATGTTTTACTCGATTTTCCCATTGAGGTAATCTTTCCCCATTGAGGGCAAGCCTATGTTCTCAAAGGGATTCACTGTTCTGAAGGTCTGACCAGCACCAATCATTGGTCAGGGAGAATGAAAAAATATTACATAACAGGTTATGCTAACTATAAAATATCACGAATTGCACCATACGCTAATTGCAGTATCACAGAAAAAGCAGACTAAATGTTATCTTAAGCTAAATGTCATTGGGCTGTTATGCCTTTGGTTTTATTAAAAGCAGATCTGCACAGTAAGCACGGTGCACTAAAAGGATGATATTCTTTTTCTAAACCTGTGGGATTGTTTAAAAGGAAATTGGTTCTGCTGCTAATTTCAAGATTTTAAAGGAACTCTTGATTAAAACACCGGGCCGATGACACATACACATATTCTGAGAGTTTCTCACACAATCATTCATCAGTTGCTCACATGGTAATTTCCCAATTAACCTTGTTTTGGATATCAAATTTCAGAAGGAAGAGTTATTGTGAGCTCTTTAGAATGACAGAATTAGTCCAATGTTCCATTTAATGACTAATGGAGTTTTATGGAAGCCCATTTTGGCCACATAAGAAAACAATCATGCTTTGGTAAATCAGAATTATGACATAAGCCCTAATTATGAGATTAAGAATGAAAAATATGACATAAGTGATCATTATGAGAGTTTGTCATAATTATTATTTAATCCCACAAATGTTTTCACAATTGTTTCCTAATTTAGACTCATAATTATGGTATCGTTTTAAAGATTTATGTATGACCATCTCATAATTTTGACTGTTCATGTAAGAAATTCTACTTCTATAATAACATTTTTCATGACTATTTTGACTTTCATGTCAATTGACTTCTTATTTCCAAATTTTAACATATGTCACATGCTTTTCATGTCACACTTGTGATGTGTCATAATCAGGGCCATTGCTAGTGGGGTGAAAGCTGGTGACGATTATAGGGGCCCTATAGTGGAGGCCCCCACGATTGAGTGGGGGCCCCGGCAATCTCAACCGTCTGGCAAAAAAAACTATCAGGATAGTTGACGGCCACTGCTGTGCATCGTCACGAAAGCTTATCATTTTCACATGTTTTTAAGCTTTTCCAATTTAAACATTCAAAAGAGTTTAAAGTATTCAGACAAAGGACACGCAAAAACTCAAAGCGCTTGAACACCGAATTTGCCTCTTATATTAACAACTACATTAAAAATGATGTCTTGGAGAGTATCCTCGAAAAACAAAAAAAAACTGTTGTTTATGTATTAAAGGTCCCGTTTTACGCGCTTTTTTGAAGCTTTGATTGTGTTTACAATGAGCAATATAACATGTGTTCATGTTTCGCGTGTAAAAAAACAGTATTTTTCACACAATTCACCTATCTGTATACTGCTGTTTTCACTGTCATAAAAACGGGCTGATGACTTCCTTGTTCTATGAAGCCTCTCCTTCAGAAATACGTAACGGGTTCTGATTGGGCCAGCGGTTCCTGTGCTGCGATTCGACAGCAGCTGAGAGCAGGCTGCCCACCTGGTAACGTGATTGGGCTAGAACGAACGTGCTGGAGATGTATTTATAGTCACAGGAGGAGCGTTTTTACTGACGAGATGCGCATGAAAACCGCATTCGGTTTTTTGCACAGCCCTAACATCTAGTTAACATCTAGTTAAGCTAAACAGCGTTGCCCTTTGTGTAATAAGTTACAGAAACTGTTAAACGCACCAACTTAAATAATAAAATACACTTACCGAGTGTGGTCCATAAACAATGCCTTCTCCAGACAAAGAGGGAACTGTTCCATCTTTCAAGAATAATCTGTGTGCAAATCCAGCATTAAACTGATTGAGATTGAGAAAGTTGTCCTCAGTAAGCTGTCCTCAGCAAAATGAGCTGCACATAATTTTACATGTGCATTATAATTTTCGGGAACCGAGTTAAACATAAATTGTAACCATTGATCTCTAAGTACAGCGTTCCTGGGAAGCCCAAACAAAGATGATTGGACTCAGAGATGAAAAAAACAGCGTTTCAACAACATGGCGACAAACACAAACAGCTCTTCCTTCTTCTCCGTCGGAGCGCAACAAGGCCGCGCCCCCCTTTTTGTGAATTCATGTGGGCGGGGGTTAGTCAAAAAAACTGTTTTAGTGACGTCATTATTGCAGGAACTAGAGGGCTGTAGTCCAAATGGTTCGTTTTTTGTAGGCGAATTCTGTTAAATCAAATATCTCGCTTGGCATTGAACTTTGAGCTTTAGAATTTTACAGATATTATTTATACTCTAACAACAACATTACACACTAACTAAAGTTTAAAACATGGAATCACGAAGAAGGGGACCTTTAAGTGAAAGTAAACAGTGGAGAAAGAAATCGAATGTCTATCATTATAATGGATGCATTGTCTCTTAAAGTGACTGCGCCTAATTCACCAACAGTCAAACCAAAAATAATTCAGACACCAGATAAAAATTTTTATATTTTTTTTTACTAGTGCAGGGGTGCAGGACATTTTAGCTCATTTAAGTGAGTATAGCAAAATAAAGTAAACTGTGACATATTATACCCAAAAATTCTTCATACAGTGGTGTGTGCTTAAGTGTTTTTTTCTTTAATTTCTAATGTGAACGTTTTACACCAAAGACTGAAAAAAAATTAATCATTACAAAAGTATTGATAGTTGTGTAAATATGGTCATACTACAACATAACAGTTGTCTGAATGTAAACCTTTACATATATTTCTATCAAAGTTATCTGACATTATCAAGATGAATTTGTTCTGACACAGTTTAACTCTGAGTTATCATATTTTACATTTTCTAAACTATAGCAAATACACTGTGAGAAATGTTGACTTAAACATTATGTAACTAGCACAAATAAATTAATAGAACGAACATACAAACTAAACAACCTGCACCAGGGCCCCGTAAACACCAGTTATGGCCATAATTAACTTTTTCTCATAATTTTCAACATTTTAATACAAATCTAATCTCATATTTTTTCTCATTTTAATTTTTTTTTTTTGTCAATTATGCCTTTAATTTCTTAATTTAACGTATTAATGCCAAAATTTCATCTTTAAAAAAAAAAATCTATTATAATATCTCATATTTTGGACTTTTAATCTCATAATTACAATTTAATATCTCATAATTTTAATTGATGTCATTATTATGACTTTTAAGTTTTACTTTTATTTTCATACATGGTACAAATGCTTCCAAAAACAGCTTAAGGTTTTACAAAACAGTATTTAAATGTGATCATGTATAGCTTATCCTGTAGCAGAGTTGTTCAGCGGGATCTTGATGTAGTGGAGTAAGTCGTTTTTCGTTTGTGTGCTTGTAACTGGATGGAAGTATGGAAACATTCTTGCAGCGTTAGTCATCCAGTGCCTCTGAGACAAACCAGATTCAGTCCCCCCTCATTCAGACCCCTTCCATCCCCTTTTTCCTCTATCCCTTTCTCTCCTTTTTAAGGAAATATGCAATTGTTGCCAAGAAACAGAAAAAAAAAACCATAAACCCATTCTGTCTCATGAGTACGGCCTGATTATTGTGCTGAAATAGTGCTTCCTCTCTGCTAACTCCACAGTGCACCGATGCTGTCTCATTTCTCTTCACACAGGTGCTTGACATCAGAATAGTTTTCACTCAGAATTTTTCCAGAGAAGTGTCTAAGCTGATCAGATGAGGGAGTCAGAGCCTGAAAACAAGCTAGTACAAAAAACAAAAACAAAAAAATTTAGAAAAGGGAGGTGCTTTCAGTCTTAACTGCAGAACAGGTTTGTTTTCATCTGCTTTTCTAAGTAGTGACCTGGACTATAGAACTTGTGGAGCTCAAGGTCAGAGATGGCTCTGTAACAGATCAATGTGTATACATATTTTTGACTGTGTTTGGACTTGATATACAGTACATGTATGTATGTATGCATACGAACATGCCGCACACGAAGTGTTTAAAAGTCAAAGGGAAGCAAAAAACGACAAAATCCAGCTGGAAGCTGTTGTTATTCATGTGTGTTTGTGTGTGTGTGTGTGTGTGTGGGAGAGAGAGAGCGCATGCACATCTGTATACATTTATGAGTGTGACCACGGAAATATCTGTACATGTGCGCTGTTTATTGTGTGTAAGCAGTCGAGTGTGTTACTGTTTGAGCCTCAGATTTGTTAACAAATTGCAGACTTACCAAGTGAGAATCACTGCCCAATCTTCTTTAATATTTTGGCATCAGTTTCACATTTATTTTGTTTAAATGCCTAATAAAACAGCTCCATTTGAACTGATTTGAATAGCTGTTGTCTTCCACATAAAACAGACAATTAAAAAGTAGCCATTTAGGATCTTAATGCTGGAGCAACCGTCACAATATACACGTTTACATAAAGCAACTGTATGTAGGCTAATGTTTTTGTTGTTGTTGTTTTTACCTTGAAATATCAATTTCAAAAGCATTCTGATGTATACTGTCTGCTTATATGATGAATGGTCTCTGTTTCTTTCTCACAGTCCCCGCCAAAACATCTGTTCTGGGCGTTGTTTGGTGGTGAGAAATTACAAAAGTGGCTGATTGATTTACTGCAGCAACAAATGTACATGTGCATATATGTATTTTAATTTTGACAGTGATATACACAGTGAATTTCACTCACTTAAGGGGGCTTCAAAGTCACAGAAATAGGCCTACACAAAACAACATACAGTTGTTTTAAATTTAGCTTTTCTTTTCAGTATAACCAACCAACTTCATTGTGTGAAGTTAAACTTTGGGTTAATGATTGGAACATGCTGCACTGAATGATACCTTAATGTTCCCTGAACATACAAAATGTCTTTGTTGTTGTTGTTGTTACACGGACATTCATTGAACAATGCGTTTTATCATTTAGCAGGCATTATATTGTTACTTAGCTGAACGTCCAACTGAAATGTAAAAAAATAAAAATCTTACATGAAAATGTAAATAATGTTTTTGTGCATATAGTTTGTGAAAATGATTAATAATCAGTTAACTTTAAATTAATGTTCTTTTAATGTTACTGAAGGAGCATTTGCTCATAATTTGAGAGAACCTTGCAAGAACATTATCCACTGGTTTGAGAACTTTTTCTGTTCGCTGGGGCACTATTGTTGAATCATTTATCTTAAGTATATTGCAGCTCATGCAAAACAGCATCTAAGTATGTCTTTCCCTCTGTTACTCCTGCATTTGGAATGTAAATGGCTTCTTTTGTATCCTGGGTTCATGGGGATATTTGTGCAAGTGATAAGAAAATTCTGTGTTACTTTTGAAAGGATGTGAAAGATAGATTTTTTTTTCACATTAGTTTTTATTTTTATTTTTACAGCTTTCTCTGGCTTTGGGGAAATCCCAAATCCAGCCACCCTGATCCTCCCTACCCAGCAGAACAGGACACATATGGCTTACAGGCTGAATGAAGAACTGGCCAGTAATTTCCTCTGCTCAGGTGGTGCCATATTCCTTTTGAGGTTTAGTTGTATCATGCACTTTTTTGTAGTATGAATGCTGGCATACCATTCAGCAGGAGTGAGTTAAGTCTGGGAGGTTTTTCTGGGCGTGCACGCACTCATGTTTATGGGAGTGTTTACTGGAATATGAATGTTTATGTAGATATCTTTTGGTGAAGGTGACTCAGTGGAGCAACTCCGTCAATTGTGACTGGAACATACTCTGACAGATGCCTACATTTGGAAATACTTATATGCAGCTGGTCCATGTAATTGACTAAGGAAACGACTGTAACCATAGATACTTATAAAAATAAATAAAATAAAAAATGAATAAAAAACTTGGCGAAGCTTGGAGCCTCTTGAGAGCATGTTCAGATCACATTTCTCCCTAAAACAACAACAAATTATATGCTGCATATGAAAATTAAGCCAATTTTTATAATCATTTAAATTCTTGACATTCTGATATTATTTTCATACGGAGCCCCGGACATAGCATTAAAAAAAAACAAAAAAACAAAAAAAAAACAAATATATATATATATATATATATATATATATATATATATATATATATATATATATATATATATATATATATATATATATATATATATATATATATATTTTTTTTTTTTTTTTTTTTTTTTTTTCATGCTACTAATTCGTTCCCTCGAAGTATTAAACCTGCACAAGATTATTATTTCGTTGCCTCGATTTTCTAAATCGTGTGCATAATTCATACATCAGTGGAAGAAATTAGTAAATTATGCACACGATTTTTAGCCTACAATTTTTTTCCTGCGTGCCATGTGCGGGGCTTCGTATTTTCATTAGGTAGGTTAAAATTAAGCACAAATTCTCATTACGCAAAATCATCTCATTCTTATTACCGTAAGATGAAAAAAAGCATGATATATTATTCAAATGGAAAAGTATTTATACTTTTCAAATAAGAAGTACAACAACAACAGTACGATAGTCTATATATAGCCTATATATAGATAGATAGATAGATAGATAGATAGATAGATAGATAGATAGATAGATAGATAGATAGATAGATAGATAGATAGATAGATAGATAGATAGATAGATAGATAGATAGATAGATAGATAGATAGTATGTAACGTCTTTACTAATACAATTTGGCAGAGATTTTCCCATGCATTCTCTAGAAAACTGCAAATAGAACAAAAAAAAAAGAGTTTTGGAAAGTTTTTTTTTGGAAACGAGCAATCATTTTGTGGAGAATTGCACTTCATCACACGTTTAAAAAAAAAAAATTCAATAAGATGTCCTCACTCAGGACTTTGTGAACATGTGTGGGTGATCCATAATCCCCCTTCTCTTATCACCAGATCAAAGTCGTGAGGAGTGGGGTGTAGTCCATCAGTGTGGATGCACAGCGCCGCCAGGCGGACAGAAGAGGCAGTGCACAGATGCTCCGTTCCCTCAGAGCAGATGAAGGAGGGACGACAGACTTCTTTTGAAGCTGGGTGAAGCTCAGAGGAAACTTCTCCTGCAGCTTGGCTTCTCACTCACTCTCTTATTTTGGAATTTATTCCGATTTCTGCTTTACTTAGTACGAAATGTTTGATTGTTAACCTTAAACATAAATCAGCACTCGAAAAGTTCTTCAGATTTCCTGATCTTGGGTGGGTAAGTGATGTCTGACTTTTATATAACTTTGCAGTGCGTTTCTGTCTCTGAAGAGTGGACGTTTTGGAAATGCACTTAAAAGTTTGGAAAGTCACTTAAACTATCACTTAGGTGCACATTGTTCAGCTATTCTGTAATCTAAAAATTTTCGCTTGCTCTTTCAATCAGCCGAAAAACTATTTTGTTTAAGAATAAACGGTTTTGCATGCTTTATTATTTGTGATTTCAAAACTCAAAGTGTGTTGCATGTACTTAATCAAGATATTTAATGTCGTTGTTCGTCCTATATGCCACATCTGTGCTGCTGCTCTTTTTAATTGATTGTAGACTATTTTTGGATAATTTGAGTTTAGATTATGGCTATATATTTTCGTATACTGTATATTACATATCAACATATTGTCTAATGGGCCTCAAATACAGTAGCCTGCCTGGAGTTATGTTGTAATCAGTATGATAAACAAAAAACCTTGATACCGAATGTAATAAAATAACTAGCGCTGTGCAACAATTACATTTTTAATCCCGATTAATCATGCGATGTCTGCGACTAATCGCCATTAATCACACTGTTATGCACAACATTCAATGATGAATTCAAAAGTATTGTATTGCGCACTTATGCATTTAAAAGAACTACAGTATGACCAATAGTGCAATAACATTTTGTTTGCACACTTTAAACAAATAAGTATTTTTTTTCTTTGACATAACTTAGTAGCAGGTAAAATATGTCTTGTAAATCTCAACTTTAACATTAATCAAATTAAATATAAAACCAAAGTTATTTGCTACTGCCTGGGCACTAATGTTTTTATAGGAAATATATATTTTTTAAGTTTGTTATAGAAAAATAAGTTATGCTCAGAGTCCAGATCCTCGATATTAACATGTAACAGACGCCTTCTGAGTAGACACCTTGACTATTGTCCCCCAAAGCCCGGTTCGTTTGATTAGTATGACAACTTCGTGCCGCGCGTGGGCCCGGTTCTTTTAGCCGTTCCTGGCTCGGTTGGAAGAAGTGGGCCAGGGCACAGTTCAGTTGGGCTCGAGCACAGTATGCATGTAGTTTCAGATCGGAGAACTTCTGATACATGCAGCATGCTTGCGTGTACATTTTTAGCAGCAAAAGTGATAGATCTGTAAAGCAATATATTGTGAGAGGGCTGTGTGCAGAGCTGATCCTATGTAGACATAAAGTACGCAAGCTGTGTTGGGCCCCCGAAACACTAGGGGTCCCACTTGCTCTCAAAGTTGATTTAATTGTAGTTTCGTTTTTGTATTTGGCCAGTGGTTATTAAAGCCTCTTATGTCATTTATTTAACTGCTGTGCGCAGTCGCCCTTCCTACAAAAAAATCAGTCAAATCCAAGCAGTAACCTCTGGCTCTCTGTCGTGAAGCCAACACGGAAGTGACTTAAACTGTAATTCGTCAACTTGCCGCTAGAGGCTGGCTGCAAAAGGGATTCAATTCAATAGACTTCCCGTGTTAAGATGCCCAACTTTACAGCAGAAAAAAACATGTTTACAGCCTGGTAAAAAAAAATTATTTTGGTCTGAATAAACAATTTTGTTCTCATGAAAACTGTGAGGGGGGTGAATTTTTTTTTTATAACTATCATCTGTTTAAATTATATTAAACCTTAAAGTTCTTCATAATTAAGGGCGTGGCCACTTGAATGACAGGTGGATTGCTGCTGCTGAACCTGCAGTCAAGCTAGGTGGGCGTGGCTTCAGCAACAAGTTCCCAACTTTTTGCTTATTTTCGATTGTCCAGGAGTGACGCATGATGACGTGCTGCCAAGATGGCATGTTTTTATGATATGTCTTTATACAGTCTTAGGTGAAATCTTGTAATGTGAATGCCATACAGTGTCTTATCGGAGACAAAAAAACAAAACAAAAAGAACGGGTTGCACGACTCCTGCAAGAGTGAATATGGACTTTGATGATGATTCATCAAGCATGC
>NC_068406.1:28643-55471 GCF_023724105.1 Carassius gibelio | reverse complement strand
GGGCAAGAATGACATCTCGATGTCGAACTGCCATCTGCTCTGATTGAGCTAAAATGCACCAATAGTTTATATAGTATAGTATGCGGGTGCCCTGCAGTCGCAGTGGAGCCAGAGCAGCATCCACACTCTTCGCAAACTTGCAGGGTGAGAGTGCAAGGCCGAACAGAAGTACTCAATATTGGTATGCTTCGCCCCTGAAAGCAAACCTCAGAGACTTCCAGTGTTGGGGAAGGATGGAGACATGAAAGTATGCATTTTTGAGATCTTTTGTGACAAACCAGTCCTTGGACCTGATTTGAGATACAACATGCTTGATGGTGAGCATTTTTAACTTCAGCCGCATAACTGAGCGGTTTAACTGACGCAAATCTATGATCGGTCCTGACTCGGGGGAGCGCGATAGACGGCACTCTGTGTTTGAGCCTCACGGTACAAGGAGCTGGTATGCGGAGGGGGCGTCTCTTGCCCAGATGCCCCACGAGAGTGATGAGAGAGGAATTTCTGGAATGCCTCCACTTGCTTACGTGCCTCCTGGTACCTGTCAATGAGTCGATAGTGTTGCCTAACAGGCCAGAAGGCTGAATTTTGTTGTCGGGCTTGATTTCCCCTCCCTCATCAAGCTCATTTAGCAGGTCAGCTTGGTACACCTGTAACACAGCCATTTTGTGCAGACACACAGCAGTGCGTCCTTCTGCCACATACCATTTGCCAACCAAAACTGAATTTGTTCTGTTACTGATCTCTCCCAGCCATGCCTCATTGCCGTAGTAGTCTAATGCAGGGATGAAGAGGTGGGCTGAAAATGACCGATTCCACGATCTAGCAATCTCATCGTGCAGATCGGGAAGAAAGAGTAGGTTCCGGCTTGGAAGTGGTTGCCTCACCTGCAGAAAGCATTCATCATGCTTGCTTTTCTGTGGCTCAGATTGTTTTTTGGTGGGCCAGTCGATGTTAAGCTGGGCCACTGTGCGAGTAACCACCTCTAAGAGCTCCTCGTACTGGGGCAATTGAGGTGGCAAATCCTCTTCAACACTCTCCACATCAACCTCCTCGGAGGAAGACCGGCAAAGTGTCGATCCCTATCCCCGGGGGGAAGAAACCACGGAGTGGGCTTCCAATCCTAGGCATCGGACGCTGGATTTGGCAGATGAGGAAGGAGGGACTCACCCATTTCAGATCCACCTGCGAACCCCACAAGTGCAGCTGCCATTCTGCCTTGGCAGAAGCAGGGCCAGACCCACCCTCTTCAAAGATAGCCTTCCGGGATAGAAGCGCATTGAAAAACGTACACAATGTGGACAGTCGGCTCCCTCGAGAGCTGACTCAGCATGCTTCAATCCCAAGCAGACCACGCACAGACTGTGTGTATCCCCGCTCATAATATAGCATGGGCAGAGAGGAACACGCAATCTGAAATGCGATCTGCTATCTCCAAATGTTTCATCTCAGCCTTGCTCTTGGACATTTTGGAGCTTACAAGGGCAGACAAAACAAAATAAGACTCACAAGACAGACTGATAACATGCACACTCAGATCGCTTGCTGAAAGATGACAAAGTTGATGCCAGCTGCGCGGCATGTGCTCTTATAGCTTCCTGGTTGCTCACGTCACCCCACAGATTGCACACGATATTCAGAGTCGCTCACGCTACAGGCGTTCCCCATAGCGTTCGATGCAGCTCGAGTTCCTGAAGAGGAACAAATGTACATTTTGACCAGTTTTGCTTCAGTAATATAAGGTGATGTAAAATTATCACCGAGCTTAATTTGACCCAAATGAATCTGTCTGGTGATTCAGGAAGCCTTGTCTGCATCATCTTAGTAAATAAGGTTTTAGGTGGTCCCTAGATGGTAATTCACACCCCTCAAACACATCATGTGTCAGCTTCCCCCGAAGGCTCCCTTTACTCAGAGATCCTGCTGTCAAATTGATACATCATTCATAAGATTGTGAAACATATTACATCACCTCCTCTGATCCAGCTATGGGCTTGCCTGCAGCTAAATCCAGATGACATCAAAGCTCTGTAGCTTTAAGATGAAGAAGACTGATTTGGGATGGTGACAGAATGCGCAGGCTTATTTTGGAACACTTCATTGTTGTAGAAGTCTTTTGTTTGTTGGTTTTTAGATGCAGAGGTTTAATGAGATCTCATCATGAGGTTTTGTTAAAAAGTGGATTAGATGGAACCTGAATCAGCATCAAACCAAAAATGTATCACTGTTAGCTCCTATAATACTGGATGTCAAATGTACTAATACATGAAATCCAGGTGTTAATGCAGGTGTAATGCAGGATAACGTCAGTTAATCTTGGAGTGGTAAAAATTAAGAATCTTTGAATTAGCTTGAAAAATCACACACAGTTCATATGACTGCATGTCATCCACACAAACTGACAAAGCTTACACATAATATTACATTTTCTTTCTGTAAAACAGAAGCAACAAAAATCTGTAAAATATTTTAAATTACTTATTGTGACCTACTGACTTTGGAGAAAAAAATAATAATCATTTATCAATATATTGATTCAAAAAAATTAATTGACCACTAAATTCTTGTATTTCAAACTTACATTTATTATTTATTTATTTAAAAGTTACATTTAGAAAATGCATATTGTATTATTACATTACAATTTAACGTTTACTAGTATCCATCCTGTTATATTTAACTACAATATTTATATATTTATTTAGTAATGAATATTTTAGCATTACACGTATTGCATTTAACATATAAAAAAGTCAATTAAATATCAAATAAAAAAAATAAGTAAACGTTTTAATTGTGTCTTTATTATTGAATCTGCAGACTGCTATCTAGAAGTTTTTATTTATCTCACTAACATCCTGATATTTAAATTGAATAAAATTCAAATGATAAAAACAACTAGCTAGGTAAGCAGAATACCTGAAAAGTACATAGATATTGCGTTCAGTTCATACTTCTGTTCACACTTTCTCTGACAAGCGAATGCGATGAGACCTGTGTTCCGGTTTGGTCAGGTGACGCTGTTTTTCTGTATTTAAGTGAAAACGAAATATTTACATGTACTCCTGGACCTGGTTTAAACAGCCATTGGTGTACATGTACTGGTGAGAATCACTGCAGAAGAAAGTTGAGGCTTTTGCTTCTTTGACTGCTCTTCCATTATATTTCAAGTGTCAGTGTCTGCTTACATACTCACACACACACACACACACACACACACACACACACACACAGAGGACTATGCCTCCAGGGCATTGATTGACTGAGTGGTGAGCACTGTGTTTTAGCTATCAAAGCCTTCGGGTTCATCGTGATGGGAGCTTGATGCAAGAAAAAGAGAAAAAGTGACATAGACATAGAGAGATAGCGAGAAAGAGAGAGAGAAATATGGAAGGAGAGGACTGATGAGATAAAATATGTGAAAACAAGCAGAAGGTTGCAGAAAATAGAGCTGGCATCTTCTCCAGAGTAGTCAGCATGTTCTCTCTTGTGGGAAGAAGCCTATAGACTGCTTCCTTTATAGTCTTTCTGCTGTGAAGAAACCACCACCTCACAACACTCTGCTACTCACATGTACAAACCCTGTTGGGATTTGATAACAGCCAGCCGTCTGTTTCCAATGCCAGCGCACAAGTTTTCATCACATCGCCACTGTGACATTTCCACGCTGAAATCAGGAATCTTATTATTATCCTGGAGCAAAGATAACAGTGTTGTTTTGTGTTAAAGAATATTTAATTATTGTCAACCTTATGTCTGTGGACTGCAGCTGTTCATGTTGTCAGTTACAGAGGACAACATTTGCCTCTCATCCCTCAAGTTGTAAAAAATGAACTGGAAATTAGTTTACAGTAAATGCACAGAAGCATGTATATCAAAATAATGTATAGGGACCTATGAAATCGGATTTGTTTCTTCTAAATTTATTTTTCCATTTTTTTTTTTTTGGATTCCATTTTAATGAAACAATAACATAAAAAATTTTTTTCATCAAAAAGCATGTTTAGATAATTGAAATGTTCAAATATATACAATTTAACATCGTTTTATTAAGCATTTTACAATGCATTTTTAGGTTCCTTAGAAATACATTAGATTTTTCCAAGTTCTGTCATTTCTGTTTTCGTTTTGTGGATTCCATTTTAATGATTAAATTAAATGTAATTAGTCATAAGTCATGTCTAACTAACAGAAAATATGAAACTACTAAATACAATTTAAGAACGATTAATTAAAATTTGAACATAACATTTTTTAAATTGTTTTCCTCATTCCATTTTAATGATGGAATTAAGTTTTAATAAGCAAAATCCTTTCTGTTATTGATGTTGAAATGTTTTATTTGTTCAGAAATTCATTTTCAATTCAGTTTTTCATGATTTACAAAAAACTGCGGTAATCAAATGAAGATATAAAACATTAACAACTTAATGAATCTTTTAAAATGCAATCAAATGAATTTTTTTATTCTTTTGTAAAATACTTTCATCCACTTTCCATCAGTGTTATCTACATCACAGAAATAAGAGCCTTCATAATGTTTTGATCAGCTAAAATTGTTACTTCAGTTAATAACTAATTATTCAAACTATTCAAGCAACCCAGCCTACTACTAATTTTTAACCCAGCCATATTTGAACAGCTCCATTTGAGGTGTTTTGTTGTAACCCTAGAATGCATATGACAAAAGCACAGCATGTCAGTTCAGTACAGGGATCTACAGTACATATCAGCACAACCATATAGACTTTACATGTTATGATGAATATCCCTTTTAGCCCAGGCTTTCCTTTACATTACCACAGAAAGAAAACCGTTCATTGATCTTTAAAGTCACAAGAACATGCTTAACTTTACCTCCATTGTGATATATCCACACCATGTCACACTCAACAAAACAATCATTTCCATTGCAACAGGAGCTCATAGTCCTGCTGGTCCAGTCTTGTTCAAGTAGCCCGTGCCCATCCACACAGCTCTCAGATAAACGTTCTGAAATAAAACAACATTTTTGATTAATCTTTAATGAATTCTTTATTGACCCCAACAGCACATTTCTCAGGGTCACAGAGTATTGAACTGGGATATATAAATTTGACTGGAGAAAGGGGGATTGACACGGAAATAGGAATCAAGGTGGAATGGTTCCCTGCCCTGGAGACACAGGGAGTTCAGAGTGATACTCATAAAGGATTCAGCTTCATCTCACAGCTCTTAAAAGCTATAATTAAACCAGTAGGATTGCTCAGAGCCTGGAGAGAGAGAAAGGAACCTTTGCTGAGCTTCGGACGAGATATTCAGATTTTCAATAGGTGTGATGACAGGACATGAACAGAGTTTAATGATGGCACTTGCTGTCATAGAGTTAGCAATTAATGAAGAATGGCAGGGACTCATTCTGAGCCATCACTATGATAAAGTATAGCCACTGCTTTGTCCCTCTGGAGGGTGTTACTTTAAAATGTATTCTTGAGTGCTTGAACAATGGTTTCGGTGCTAGATGTTATTAGCAGAGGGTTTAGGTTCGGCAAAGCAAGCAGAAGGTTTTGTTTGGTTATTTTCCAAAAGGCTCCAGCTCTTTTGTGTGAGCCCTCACAATGTCTTTCAACAAGTGCAACAGAGAAGATCGGTCTGATTATTTACTCCTTTGATATGCAGAGGACAATACACGAAGTTAGTCACATTGAAGAGTGGATGAGTAATTGAAATTAAACTCACCAAGCAAAGAGCAACATTTACAAACATAATTATGGACACCTGCTTCCTGCTTTTTCAACAGGCAGAGCGTTTCACACATTATCATCTTTAAATTCTCATTTCTCAAATTTGTTGAAATTGGAGGTGGTGACATGTTTACATGTAAACACTTGATTAAAGTTGCATTTATTGCAGCAGGGTGGGGTGGGGGGTAGCATTATAGAAAAGTTCCTCAGATCCTCATGACTGTATGACAAATTCAATAAGTTGACAAATTCTTTCCAGATAGTCCACTTTAGACATTCCAAATTCTAAATAACATTTCTCTATAAGTAACTATAAGTAACTGACTCTAATTAGAGTATTAGTAGATCGTTAGGTCGCAGTTAGAGTTAGAATAGAATAGAGTAGAATAAGGGTGCCCCTTACGAAAGGAAAATATATTTACCAATATATTTCTTAAAATATATTGTGATATATTGTAATATATTATTTTCCCTTTTTATTTTCTAATATTTTATATATTTGAATACATTTAATAATATATTGATGATACATATATTATACAACATATTGCAAAATATACAAATGATTGCCGCTTTCAATATATTGCAACATATTGGTAAAAATAAATATATTTAAGAATATATGCCTAATATATTACATGATATTTTCCAATATACTGCAATATATTTTTATTTCATAAGTGTGTGTTCATATGGCTTACTAAAATCTAAAATGTTTTAAATTCTCTTTTAAAAATTTTATGTACAGACAACAAACATTGTCAAAACAATCCCCGTTTACATGGATCAGTGAAACCAGCTAAAATGCTTGTTGTCAAGTATTCGTGCATGCCTATAGACTCACAAATTACATTTTTGCAGTTTACACAGAGACAATAATGGTACATTTCTTTTTAATTGAAAATTTTTACATTTTTAGGCCCTCAAAGATTCTGCTGTTGTGTAAATAAATGGCTAAAACCCCTTGAAAATATATGTTTTACTACTTGGTTTCGCCACATGACATGTTAAGAATCCTTTCTCAAAATGGTATATGTTTTTCAACACCATATAAGATTAAAACGAATACAAAGATTACATTTATAAGAATTCAGAATATTTCAGGCTACATAAATTAATCTGGATCCAGTTGAAAACAGTGTTTTAGTTTTAAAACGCTCTCCGTCAACATTAGCATTTTCAAGCATTTTCTCAAGAAAGTTTCGAATCCACACTTAAAAATCAAAAGTGAATTGAAAGTGAATTGCACATGACATGTACAATACCGGTATAAACGTAGATATCTGTCGGTACAATATGCATCACATGACTAAACATGTCATCTTTTTTCAAAAGCCTCCATTTTCAGAGTCCACACTAGAATGTAAAAACAGTGTTTTCAAATGATCATTTTGGAGAGCGTTTTCAAAAAGCTCAGTTTCCGTCTCAGTGTGGAAGGAAGGCCAAATGGAGTGCTAAAGATGCGTTTTCAAACGAAAATGTATTAGTGTGGGGAAGGTCTTTTAAACTCATTTATTTTTCTTTGTTGCAGTCACTGATTTATCACTGACCCAGTTTTTGTATCGAGCAGCGGATCACATGATCATCAGTCTCTGCATCTGTGTAGGTAGTCAAAAGCTCATTAGCATACATTTGAACTCTGCTTAACTTTGTTTCATTGTGAGAGTTGCTGTCACTCATCTTGCCTCAAATCTTATACTCTCCTTGGAAATAAAGACTTTGTCGCAGCAGAACATTGTGTATACATTTGTTAATGGGAATTTCTTATTTTCATGTTAAATATAGCCTACTGAGGATAAACAGGGATGAATGTTATGGATGATGATGAGTTCAGAATAAATTATTCACATAGATCTCTAAATGTTTCGCTAAACCTTATCTGTCATCTGCATTTATTTTGCATGCGAGAAATGCAATAATGTTGGCGAAATTTGGCCTCTGAGCAAGCGTTTGTGAAAGAGCAGGGCAGATTCATTTCCATATTAGAAATCCAGAGTGAATGAAAGAAGAAAAAATTGTTTGCCATTTTCTGAAGGATATTGCAGTGCGTGCAAGGCTGCAAAACAATCATGTTCAAGTTTTAGGTAGGATTAGGTCTGGGTTTGGTTCTGTGTAAATACAATTCTGTTAGATCTGCTTTGTTCCAGGTGTGCACAAAAAAAAAAAACAAAAAAAAAAAAACAATGTATCGAAAGACTATTCTACCAAATTGAATTTTTCAGCCTCTTATGCTTTTAGGGTGATACTCGTAATTAAAGAGTCCTTCCTAAATAAAGTGAATCCCTTTATAAAGAGCCCTAGCATAAGAAAATGTTCAATATGTATGTGAATTTACGAAACATTCTGTCAAAAATATAGACATTTCTGCTTCCTTACAGGTGAAGTGATGCTTTCAGATGGCACAAATCCTTGCACTATAGTATTCTGCCTTGTTTTATGGTTTTTCTGTTTGTTCTATGCATTGCACATACAATCTATCTAAACATCAACATGATACATTTTTGTTCCCTAGCTGGAGTGTAATTTTTATTTGAGGTTTTATGGATACAACACTTTTAATACTTTTAATATTGTAAGATTATTTTAGAAATTGTCCTCTATTAGCTATGTAGCTAATATTACCAGCAAGTTAGATTTCTTACTAATTTATATACAAACCTGATTCCAAAAAAGTTGGGACACTGTACAAATTGTAAGTAAAAAAGGAATGGAATGATTTACAAATCTCATAAACTTATATTTTATATTTATAGATAACATATCAAATGGCATCTGTACTTCCCAGTCAGAGAGCATCTGTCCATCAAAAGCCCACTATCCAATCAGAGTAGATCACTGTTAAGCCCGCCCCCACCAGAGGTTTGTGTCAAAACACCAAACTAAAAACTGCGAAACTTAAGTGAAATCTGTGGCAATGAATTCAGAATCCACGATTAGCGAAAACAAATCTTTTAGAAACATTAACAAAGAATGAAGTATATTTGTAGAGCCTGTTAAATTTGTGAGACTGAGTTCATTTTTTTTTCATTTCTTTTGTAATAGCATATTTTTGACATTCAGTTTCATAAAGTTTCGCTCATTATTATTGAAACAAAATGTAATTCCATAACTTTGCAGCTTTGCATTAATTTGTGACCCGTAGCCTTACAGAGGTAAACATGTTCAGGAAGAACACACACTTTCAATCTTCTGTCTTTTATTTTTCCAGTAATGTAAAGGTCTCTTTATTAAGATTCTAAGATACATTTACAGTTATAAAAATACTGATTATTGCACTAATTTCTCTGTTGCGTTCTGTCTGTTTGACACGCATACACAAGCATTTTTCTAGTTATAGCTTTAATGTGTTTCTGTTATACATGTTTATCCCAAACTGTTAAAATGGAACTGTGAAATGGAAATATGTGCATTATTAGATCATTAGTCATGCACTGGAAAAAGCATCTCTTGATCATAAACAGCTTAAATGAAACTTCAAATATAAGTTCATTTAAAGTTCAAGAAAACTTATGTCAAGCCCATTTTCTCAGTCTGGTTTGTGGTCTCTGCCAATTTTAAAAGCATCTCAGAAACATTGGTGTATACAGTGGTCAAGGACAAAATAAATTACTGAATGGCAGTGAGAGACCACATTTTCTTGTGCTGTCTCCTTTCATTTATTGTATTCCTGATGGCTCAGGCCAGCATGGTAATTATCATCAGTAGTGGGCATAAACACGGTTGATTAAGGTAAGTGATATAGGATTGTGAGCAGATTCCTGTAATCTAGAACATGAGGTGAAGCAGAAACATGTTGGGTGAGGGCCTTTCTAGGCAACTGCTGAGAGAACCTATAATCACAGCTGCTTTGTTAGTGAGAGCCAAACCAGTTGATCATCTATTCTGCCTGAGTCCATCCTGAGTGTGTGTTTGGGTAATCCTCATAATAGAAATGCCATTTCTGATTCAGACGTTGAGATGTGATGACAGTTGTGCCGCTGGGAGTGAGGCACACAGCTCATATCAACAGAAGTGAACTCTAGCTCTGGAATCAATGTCTGTGTTCAGGGTTTACCACAACTGATCACGTGTCCTCATATCTGGAGAGCTGCAGATGCAATAAGATCCCTTTAAAAGAAAATCATCTTACATTTACAGAAGAGTTTCCTTAAAACGTTATCATATTATTTATTTATTTGATTTGTAATACTCTTCCATCTATGTAACCAAATAATCATAAATCATGCCAAATCATCAACAATCAAATCCAGATAACCGAGTTAGCGACGTACAAAGAACGGGCCCCTGTACAAAGGTTGTTGACTAATGTTTATGTTTTTATTACTGAAGTACAAGATGGACTGAAACATTTGCTTTTTGATTTCTTTTCTTTATTTATCTTCAAAAATGTGCACAGTCACATTTTTGTTACAAACTGTCTGATGTTTTGTTTATCACTTTCAATGCGACTCTTCGGTAAAAGAATTTTGGATTAAAATAATTTAATAAAAGACATAGGAAAATTTCCATGCTAAATTGTGGTCTATAAAGAACAAGTCATCTTGAAACAATGAACGTACAGTATTTTTATTTCTGGATGAACTGTCTCTTTAACTTTCTCTATAGACAATAACATTTTTATTTATATATAAAAAAAACTGAGAGCAAACAACTTCTTCAATGACATTCTACAATATTTGCATGAATTAATATTGCATTAAAACAGAGCAACATTTGTGAAGGTTTCTATTAGAGCTCTGCACAGGCCTCGAATTTAGGCCCTAGCTGGCCCTGGCCTGAGACTCTTAGGTCCTAGCCCACCCCATTTCCAACAGGTTATCAGAATTACCGGCCCAAGCCTTCTCTCTAAAGAGCTTATATTGTTAAGCCATTAAAATAGTTCAGTTTTGTATGTAATAGCAAAGTGATTATATTCTTAAGTTAATATAGAAAAACTTGTGTACGTCTATCATAGTTTTACAAGTGATTTTTAGTGTACGTCGTCACAGCTATTGCTAAAACCATTGTAAGTGTAAAATGTTAGTGTAATCTATTAACACGCACATCATAAACCCATCTTTTTAGGCAAGTACCAGATATGGATGTCATGTCATAAAACATTTTGAATGACTAGATTTGACTTCATCCTTGAGACATTGTAAGTTAGTTGTAATGCTTTAACTGTCACGTTTTTCAAACAGCCAATATAAAGAGGACACAGGCAAAGAACATTTACATTATCGAAGAACAGTGGGCTTCATTTATCAGTCCAATTTTCTGCCCAATTTTCCATTGTACGTTAATTTTGTAAACTTCATTTTGTCTAGCATGAGTTTAAGCACTCTCAAAGAATAAAAAACAAGAAAAAAAAAATATGTCGCTGATATGTTAATACACTGTTTGATGGTCGAATCTCTCTCACTTACATCATACAATACGTACATGTGCACTTTGTTCTGTAGTAGGTTTAGTAAATTAGTAATTTTTAGTATGTCATTTAATAGTTTAATTTTTGTTTTTTATAATCGCTCGTCTGTTTGAAAAACAATGTATAGTGAAGCATTTACCATCACATTGGCACATTGACAATTTTTATTGTTTATTTGTTGAAAATGAAACGTGAGAAGACTTTTAGTAATTTTGAGGTAGCCTACAGTCAACATTTCTGGGTGTCGTCTTGATCCTTCATCTTGATATCTACTTTTGTGGAATTCTAATAAGCCAGTTTAATAAATTTGTCAAAAAGCCTCTTCAGTAAAGCTTCATATGTCAATGTGTCACTGATAGCATTTAATCAAGCTGTCAGAATTCTAATGATCTTTTTTTTTTTTCTCCTCCCCAGGAATCTTTTAGACAGAGACACATTCTCCAAATCTGATCCACGTGAGTACAGCCAATGGAAGTTGAAACTGAGCTTTGCGTCTCTTCATTTTATACTTGTTCTGCATTAATTAGTGACCCCCACTTGTTTTCTTTGCAATCTCCTGTCTTTCGCCTCTCATCAATCATCAGTGTGATTCTGAAGAGTTCTTCTCATCTACATTGCTCTGCATGACTCCAACGAACCTGAATGAGACATGAACTCAAATGCGCTATGGCAGCAAGTTTCATAGAGACCCTTTGAAGAGAAAAGACAGATTGAGCTCAAAAAGAGAGAGTGAGAGAATATAACGAGTTTCACTTAGTGGATCTCTCTCCTCTCTGAAAGAAATATCTCTATACTTCTCATCTGCCAGTGTGGTAGGGAGGGATTTATAATAAAGAAATTGTTCAGCAAAAATGAAAATTCACCTCACCCTCCCAATGGGCCTCATTTATGAAGAGAGCGTATGACCAAAAACTGGGTGTACCGTCGTTTTCATTAAAAACTTGGCATTTATCAATATGGTCATGAGCTGTGGCTATGAACAAAACTCACGTCAGGTCTCAGCTTGTGTAGACAAGTTTTTGAGCTAGCCTGAACCAGAGATGCTCACAAGTCTCTGAGCTAGAGTCCAAGTCAAGTCTCAAGTCTCTGAGCTAGAGTCCAAGTCAAGTCTCAAGTCTCTGAGCTAGAGTCCAAGTCAAGTCTCAAGTCTCTGAGCTAGAGTCCAAGTCAAGTCTCAAGTCTCTGAGCTAGAGTCCAAGTCAAGTCTCAAGTCTCTTTATTATATTAAGTCTCTGGTTATAATAAATGTTGCATCACGTACAGCGACCCATCCAAGCTGCTTAGAAAACTGCTATATATAAGGAATTCAAAGCATGTAATATGTTATTATGACAACTCTATTTATTAGCATACGATATCAACTTTGATTTTGGTATATAATCAGTGTAAACAGGCTATTGCAACATGACAAAAACACCAAGAATGCTTTACTTTTAAGTTAATATCTGTATTTTGCATTTATGGATTCAGTAATGGCCTTCTGTCTGTCCTGGCTGTATAGCTGCACACCTCTTGTCTGTCTTAAGAATGAACAAAGCTACGCTGACTTATGTTATTCATACAATACCTACTCACAAATAAACATCAAAAACAAAGCCGGCTGCAATGAATCATTTTGATACATTTTGATAGAGAACCAAAAATATTTAAAGTAGATAAAATTAGAATAAATAAAATGGAAATGTCTACATACTATTACTACTGTAAACTTTGCAAATAGGACATCAGCCCCTTCAAGTCAATGAACAATAACAAAGTGGGCTGCAATGAATATCTGTGCAAAACGTCATGGCTCCACTCCTACCCAATGACAGAGGCACGCAGGTTTTTTTCCACTGGAGTACTCACGTGAAGGATGCATGCACAACTAATAACTAATATCATCACGCTATAAAGGGTTGGCCTGCGCTGGGTGCGCCCCTCCCCCTATAACTGTTCTGTCTCGCGGAGGAGCTCATTTGTGTGCATCTGTGTGAAACACGCGCTCTGAAACACGCATAGGAAAAAAGAGCGACAGAAAGAACGGCTCCCCTCCAGCCGTGACTCGGCTCCCATCGTTCATGTTTATGAGCCGTTCAAAAGAATCGGTTCGTTCGCGAACGTCACAACTCTAACAGCGAGCTCATCTGACGTTTACTAAAAATTAACATTGTTCACGAGTCCCGGAGCTCGAGTCCGAGTCGAGTCTGAAGGCTTTCGAGGACGAGTCTCAAGTCGAGTCTGAAGTCACTGTTTGTGCGACTTAAGTCGCACTCGAGTCCGAGTCTCAAACTCGAGTCCCCATCTCTTGCCTGAACTTGCGTGCAGCATAGAGAATCGTCTCAGTTATGCATGGTAACCCTCGTCGGTGCCCCGTCGGTGACCGATGAAAATGGGATATCGCTTCGATAGACAAATTTACTTTGAGTGTAAACTAAATTATACAATGCACATTGGCATGCAATTATTGCATCCAGCTGCCACGGATCACAGCGTGAGTATAAGAAGGCAGCAGGTGCAATGCATACCAGGTTTTAACTTCGGAACCAAACTGGAGACCCGGCAGCTCAGTGGCGGTACAGCAACCATGGCGACGGGACGTGACGTCTCCATTCCCTCCTTCGGGGAATGAGGGTTACCATATGTAACCAAGACGTTCTCTTTCAGTCGGTCACTCTCGATGCCACGACGGTGACCAGTGTTGTGCAAGTTACTTCCAAACTGTAATACATTATAGATTACTTATTACTGTTATTTAAATGTAATACTTTACCTTACAATATTACTGTCTCAGAATTGTAATACATTACATTACTCCTATATTACTTTTGAGTTACTTTCACGAAAATAACTACAAGGTAGAACTTAAAATTCTAAAATGACAAAATGTAATACAGAGCATTTTACATCCAGTAGAAGGCAATTTAATGTTCCATAATGACTGTGGGCTATCCAGGCTACTAACAAATATAGCATATAATTGTCAAAGTGAAGGCTCAAGTCAAAAAAAGGATGACAGACAAAATCACAAATGATTAAAGTCTGTTAAAAGTATGGTAGAGGTAAAATTATTATCTGGCAATATCCGTGAATAGCTTGGGTCTATTAATATAAGACACAACATAAGTAAACTCTAATGCCATGACAAGATGCACATTTGTTTTACTTTATTCTCTTTGAATTCAAGAGGATCACAACACAAAACTGTCATGCACAAAGTGCACATGATGAACATAGCTTAGGCTGTGCTTTCTCAAGTATAAATTGCAATTGGAGGACCAACCCCTTAGCCTCAGTCATTTTAGTCCACAGAACTGAACATATAGGCTAAACATAGCCTAACTGCTTACCACCTCGTGAATGTACAGTCGTCTTCTACCATCTTCATTAGCCGCTTTTCCACTGGCAAGCGCGACTCGCGAGCACAGCAGGGGCAGAAATCATGCCTCGCGCCACTCATGTAAAACCCGCCTTCACTGGACTATGTTACGCAATAACAAAGTAACACCAACAAGAGGGAGATTAATGAAATCACGCGGTCTCGCAAAGGTTTTTTTTTTTTTTTAACGCACGCTTTGCTGAAAATGTACCGAGTAAAATATTACTGAAAATTAATTAGTAATGCCTTACACTACTGCGTTACAGGAAAAAGTAATAAATTACTGTAATGCATTACTTTTGTAACGCGTTACTCCCAACACTGACGGTGACCGACGAAAATGGGATCCCTACCAAAGCGCCATGGGTGCTCCCCCTTCCAGTGCCCTGTGCGAGTTGCCTGCACCCCTATTAGGTGAACAAGTATACCATTGTCAAAGCACTACCTCACTGGGTGAGACTGGATAACATTGTGAAAACGTACCCATGCCGCTTGGAACTGGCACGCTGCTGAAGCCCCATCTTCCCGAAGGAGGTCTCGGGAGCAAATACACATATAGCATCTGTTTAGGTGTATATTGGAAATTTGAGGTGATTAAAACCCTCTCTGGAAGGCAGAAGTCTGCCGGGAAAACACAGGCTCTAAGGCTATGTGCATACGAGAACCGCTTAGGTCTCAATATGGAACCCAGCCTTCCATGGTTCTCACGGATTCATCATGAAGGCCTGGTGCCGGACATTCTGTTGCGTCCAGCTGCCTAGGGTGATGGAGGAACTCCACAGGGTCTACAGTATGGACACTCTGCAACAGTTTAGCAAGCTGACACTAACCGGAGCCTCTTGGTGCCAATATCCGTTTGAGGTGAGAACACAGGAGGATATCGGCTCTACACAAAGGCTATAGAACGTAGCGAATGTGTTAGGGGTCACCCAGCCCGCAGCTCTACAAATATCTGCCAGCGAGGCTCCACGAGCCGTCGCCCAGGAGCATGCAACACCTCCAGTTGAGTGAGCTCTCAACCTGAATGGGCAGGCCACACCCTGTGCCTGATAAGCCAGGGTTATGGCATCCACAATCCAGGGTGCCATCCTCTGCTTAGAGACGGCATTCCGCTTCTGCCGGCCTCCATAACAGACAAAGAGCTGGTCTGAGGTCCTGAAGCTTTGTGTCCAGTCAACATAGCATCTCAATGCTCGGATTGGACAGAGCAAAGCCAGGGTCTTGCACTTGCAGGTCCATCACTTGGTCTTTGATGGGTGAAGTGGGAACCTTGGGCATGTAGTTGGGCTGGCAACACATAAGACAAATGTTTAAGTATGTACTGAAATCATAATGGCTACATAAAGAAACTTAAATATGGATCAACATGAAGGTGTCATAAACATATACATTATGAATTTTGTCATCAGTGTTATATAAAAATATAAATCAATAAAGAACTTCAAGAACTACAACAAACAGCTCGTTTGGAATAGAGGGGGAGGGGCAAGGTCATGGTTAGAATTCTTTGTTGAGTGCATCAGAAGAGCTGCTGTAATGTCAAGTTTTCAGCATGTTTGAAGTCGTTTGCACATGGGACGAGAAGCACAGCACCACATCTAGATTAGTTCATACAACAAGTACAACACAATGTGCCACCAGTGTGTGTACACTCATAGAAACTAATGTTTTAGAGTTTTAAAGATGTGGCACAATGTGACTCTGCACTGCTCTTCTCGTCTGGTGTGTGACTGCATTAAGAAATGCAGTTTTTTTCACGCCCGTGACAAAGATGTTTGGGCTTCCAAAAATGGATGATGTCAGTAATCCACAGAACAATCCAATGTCGTGGCATGCAGAAAACAATCAGAAAACCAGCTAACCAGTCCAAGATACAAAAACACAAAGGCAAGGCAAAACAAGTAAACATGGGCAGAAACACACACACACACAAATATAGCAGTGAGTATATGTGTGTGCCATTCTTATAGTGTGCGACTGATGAGGTGATGAGACAAGTGACTGCAATTGGTGAATGCTGATTTGTCCATGCAAGGGATTATTGAAAATGGAATCCAGAGTAAAGTGACAAGAGTCTGGAATGGAGTGTCCTCTAGTGACCCTCACAGGAACTCACAGTGACAGAGCCCCCCTTCAAGGAGTGATTTCCAGACACTCCAAACAGAATAGACTAAAGTCCAGGAGAGAGGTGGATTGGAGGCAGAGTGAGGGATGGAGGACCAGGTCCATGAGGAAGTGAAGAAACAGGTGACTGAGGCAGAGCCGAAAGAAGAGCAAAGAGAGCTAAGACAGATATGGTGGAACAGAGAGCCAAGGTGAAGCTAGCGGAGCAGAGAGCCAAGGTGGAGCAGGTGGAGCCAAAGCCTACCAGACTGTAGCTAAAGACCACCAAAGTGGAGCAGGTGGAGTTGAAGACCACCAGGGTAGAGCAGAAGGCAACCAGAATTGACCTGAGGAGCACCATAATGGAGCAGGTGGAGCCAAAAACAACCAGGAAAGAGCAGAGAAGCACCATAGCAGTGCAGAAGACCACCATGGCTGAGCAGATGGACTGGGCTTAGCAGAATTCCACCAGAACTGGGCAGAAGACCACAATGGCTGAGCAGACGGACCAGGCAGAGCAGAAGTCCAGCAGGGCAGAGCAGACAGAGCTGAATATCCCCATGGTGGAGCAGACAACCACCACAGCAGGGCAGATGGGATCGAAGATCCCCACGGCAGAGCAGATGGGATCAAATACCACCACAGCAGAGCGGATGACAACTACAGCAGAGCAGACAGGACTGAAGACCCCCACGATGGAGCAGATGGGACGGAGGACAACTTCAGTGGAACTGGACCAACACGGTGGATCAGGCTGGTCAGGAAATAAGAGCACAGAGGTTAACAATGGCCTCATCTGCCATAACCAGACAGTTCAGAAATGGCCGTAACAGGGTGAGCAGAGAGTGAGCAGAGAGTTCAGGTACAGCCCTTTTTACCATGCCTCTATAGTTAGAGAGTTCAGAAACAACCACCCTGGTCATTGCAGAGCAAACAGAGAGTTTGAGTCTGATCTTCTTGGCCCGGATTGGACAGTCCCAGAGTTCAGAATTAACCTCCTTGGTCAGAACAGGACAGACTGAGAGTTCAGAAACAGCCTTCTTAGCTGTAACAGGACAGCCAGAGAGTTCACAGATGGCCTCCATAGCTGTGACATGACATGACAGACAGATATTTCATAGGCAGTCTCTGTAATCATGATGGTACGTTTAGGGAGTTTAGGATTGGCATTATTGGCCATGGCAGGTCAATGAGTGAATTTAGAGACAGCTCTAGCTACTGTAACAGGCAAGGCTAAGAATTCATGGTTGGCTTCTAGGGTCAATACTTGTGTAACAGGGAAATTAATGACAAACAAGGAGTTCATTAGTGGGTACCCCTGTCTTAAGAGGAGCTGAAGTGAACACCCCCGCCACCTCTTGAGGTTCTGCAGTGGATGCTGCCACCTCTGGAGGATCTGCAGCAGTAGCAATATGATCTACAACAAACACAAAGAGTTCAGAGACAACACTTACAGCTATAACAGAGGCATCAGGAAACAGGGAGAGTTCAAAACTAGTGTCCGTGGTTGAAACAGAGGTAAGAGGGAACACTAAGAGCTTGGTGGAGAGTATTGCTATGGTCTTGGAAGGATTTGGAGTGGATACCTCTGCTATGAAAAGATCTGCAACAGAAGTTTTCCCCTTTGGGGAAATCAAAACGGACTCAGGCACAGGAAAGGGCTCTGGTACTAGAATGAAATCTGTAACGGATTCATGGATTAGAGCTGGATCCTGGCTGAGCTCTGGGGTGAGCTCGAGGACTGGAGTGAGCACCACCACTTTGGGAGATTCAACAGTGGAAGCTGCAACCTTTGGAGAAACTACGGTGGTGTGTGCAGCCCAAACACACAGAATAGCCATTGCCATAACTGGTAGGACAGATAGTACATTGACTTTGATCTCATTGATCTCAGTGACTTAAGGTGCTGTGCCTGGGGACCTGGAGTGAGTAGTTGCCACAAACTTGAAAAAGTATGAACTTTGTTGCTTGAGAGCATTGGTTGAGGGATACCAGAGTTGTGTCCTGACAAAACAGATGGGACGTGACAAGGCTCTGGAAGACCAGCTGTGAAGTGATGGGACTCTGGACGATTATCTGTGATGTGACGTGGCTCAGGAAGATCAGCTGTGACTTGGCTTGACTCTGAGATGACAGCTGTGACATGACAAGCCTTGATGGGATGAAACTCTATAATAGAGGCCATGATGGGACGAGACACAGAAATGGTTGGCAATTTTGTGGGTAGTCTCTGAGTTGACAACCATCTTGTGATAAGTCTCTGGGATGGTAGTTATCTGCTTCTCCCACAGTGAATAAAGAACCGGTCAGCAAAAGTGCATAGTCCATAAAGTCTCTAAATGTACAATTGACTATCCCTTCAGTGATTTCACTGACTCATTAAATCTGAAAAGAAAAATGTCTTTCAAAGCAACATCGTCATATTTCATTAGATAACTCACAGGAATGTACTCCTCAGTTGAAGAGTCTTCTTGATAAAGTCTCAGTAGCTAGTCAACTGGGTCCATGGTTAGCCATGAACACTTAAAAAACACTGGATCTGGGTGTGACTGATGATTCTGTAACAAAGGAGGCTTGACAACGGAGTTGGGATCCACTTGCAGTTTTTATTTAAAGAGAGCGTGGTCAAAAAAGGCAGGGTCCAGAAACAGCAAACAGTAATATCAGAGACAAAGGCAAAATAGTAATCCACAGAACAGTCCAAGGTAGGGGGAAGGAATAAAACAATAAGAAAACCAGGTAAACAGTTTAAGATACAAAAACACAAAGGAAAGACAAAACAAGGAAACACGTGCAGAAATGTGTCTTTGGATATGCAAATAATCAGCAGTGAGTGTAAATGTTGGGCGATTATGGTCATTTTTTCAAATCGTCATATCGTCAGCTCGTAAGATCAAAGATGCACAATATTACCGTGCATGGTTGGGGCAAGAGAGAGACTCTCTGTACTTGTCATAGCATAACTATTTGGTGTTTTAAAACCGGGCATGTGCATGAGAGTGAGCCTATGGAAGCACCAATAATCTGAAAATATACTTTCAAACATACTGACAAACTAACATGTTAATAGGAGAATGAGCCTAATATCGTCTTAACCATTGACAAAGACATCTGCTATTGTTAATATCTCTGACTATCGTCGATGCATGATACTATCGTCTATCGGCACAACCCTAGGCTGTGAGTGTGACTGATGAGGTGATGAGAGACAGGTGACTGCAATTGATGAGTGCTAATGATTCCAGGCAAGGGATTATGGGAAGTGGAGTTCGGGGTAAAGTGGCAAAAGTTTAGAATGTAGTGCCCTTTAGCAAAGCTCATGGTAACTCCAGCTAGAGATCAAGATAATCTCAGATTTCAAATTCTGTAAATTTGATGATGAAATTCTCTTTAAATGTGACAACAGATTGCTGTAGCGCCTCAGTTTAACCCTTTGAGCAGTACGGTCCCACATATGGCATTATTATATCTGTGCCCCTTCGAGTATGGTCCCAGTATGGGACTTAGAACGTTTGGTGACATCGCAGAACTGTCAAATTAAAACTGCGTTTCTGCGCGTTGGCTGGTGCTGAGCCATAGACATACGTGCACTGCTCTTGTCATATTATCACAATTATGCAGTGTTATTAACCATATAGTGCATATTTTAGGTTTCAGACATTTAAATACACATAAATACTAGTAACAATAACAATCCATTCAAATTTAATTTGCAGATGTGATTTATTCATATCAGATACACATCGAATAAGTAACTGTAAAGCTTACTCTATTCTTCAACCAGTTCACCAGACACTTATTACTTGTATTTCGGGAGAGACTGTTGAATTCACAGGCTGTAAATCCGACTGACAGGACTCTCTGAACTGCAGCGTGAACAAACATGGCGGCACCCGTCTCACATTACAGATCATGATCAAGATCATTTAGAAAGGTTTTTGATTGCCAAAACACACTCATTTACACATATTTATGAACCGGAATATCAGATTGTGACATGGTATGCAAGTTTGTTTCCACTGGAAAAGGTTTAGCAGTATGTGACTCAATCATCTCTTTGTCTTTATTATTAGTAATAGCAAGAAATAAACATTAATGAACATCAGAAGGTGTTGAAAAAAAGAACTGTACAGTTTACTGAAACCATTTCTCATGTAATTACTCAATCAGTGTTTAAACCACAGAAAGACATAAATAAAACAGTTATCTTGTAACGTTATTTTTACCTCAGGGAAGTCTGTAAATGCTGTACAGCTAGTCAAAATAACTGTAGAAAGTAACATTTGGCTAAATATACTGTATGCAGTATATTACATATTAATTAAATTTGACAAAATTCTCATTATTTAAAGTATGTTTTAATACATTTGTCATCAAAAAGTTTTATGATAGCCACTGTTTAAATAATTATATTTCATCAAAGTAGAAGTAGAAACATAAATGTGTTATTTTAAAAAAAAATTACAGAAAAACTTCCTTATGTGTAGTTTAAATGTATGTACAACTAAAATGTTTTTGTCCAAGTGCATCCTAAATTTTTCGGGTTTGGTTATCGTTTAATCCCAGAATTTTCATTTCAGTTCATTGCTATTTAAAAGGGTATCTCCCCAATCACAGCTTTTTTTATCAGTATTGTAGCACTAATTGTTGCTATATTTGTCCCTTTTCACAGTGTGTGTAATGTACACTCAGGGTGTGGAGACCAAGCAGTGGAGAGAGGTGAGCACACACACACACACACACACACACACACACACGCACACACACGCACACACACACACACTCACACACACACACACACACACACACACACACACACACACACACACACACACACACACACACACACACACACACACACACACACACACACACACACACACACACACACACACACACACACATAGTTTGACTGTTCTCAGCTTGAATTGCTATGGTTTCATCTCTGGTGTTGTCCAATCAGGCGTGTCGTCCTTCCCTGCAGCAGCATGCAGTTCAACCACTGTCTGTTCTTCTTCTTCTGTACGCCATCAAAACACATCCTGCATCTTATCACTAACAAGCAACCTCCAGTTCAGCACCTGTACAACAGCTCTGTGTTTTGTCTTGACCTGCTGTACTAAGCAAGTGTTGTTATTTTCAATGGTGTCTTTATAACGATGAGTCAGTTTCCGTAGTTTCCAATTTGAGGTTATGAATCAGGACAGGATTGTCCTGCTGGGTGCTGCTGATTAAGCTTTGGTGTTTTGAACATGTTTGTTTTTCTCATAGGTTAGTGATAGATGGTTGGTCTTTTTACCCTTTAAATGTTATTAGAAGTATGATAAATATTATCTTAAATATAATTAAAGTTATAAATAAGTGATGCTGTTATTTTCCTTAGAACAGCTAAGTCTGGGCCACTATGTGATCACAAATACATGTTTTCTCCCAATGACAGACCAAGAATAGTAAAATGTTATACTATAACTAAGGGCTTGAATTAACATACATACTTGTTAGTGAACAGTGTCCATTAATTTACCTATAAATACAATTCACTGCAGGTTCCAGCTGAAATAAACACTTAGTAGCAGTAAAACGCCCTTCAAACTTTTTTTTGCTTTTCACACTAATAATTACTGGGGCAAATTATGTAATTACATGCTATGACCTCAAAACACTATTATCATAGTGCATGAGTTTTAAACTAATGCATTTTACTGTTTGCATCAAATAACCAACTGTATATGTAAGAATTTTCTGCTGTAGTAAACTTGCTTGGTAGCTCTCCTGGTACAGCACTGCACTTGCGATCCAAAGCATTCGGCTTGAGTCCCGTGAAACAAGAGTCACAGTTAAAGAGCTTAGGTTTAGGGTTGAGTTTATTGTAGGTGCTATGTTATTATATGCACTAGAGCATTAACCATTTAGTGTAATTTCATTTCTGAACTGTTGTGATACTTTATAAAAAAGTTGCCACATTCACATTAATCTGTTTCAGATAAAACTGAACAGCTCTACTCACTGTAGTTGAAAATTTTGTGACATTTATATATATATATTCTTATCTAATGGCAAATGATTTTGCCCTGACTGTTAGATATAAAACTGAGAGCTGAGAACAGCCTCATACACCTGCAGAATATTTGTAGGTTTTCGTGTAGGCGATGACAGCTCATCATGGCAATAAATTCTGGCATGCTTCATTCCTCAGCTGTCTATTTTTATAAGCACTCTGCTCGTATTCAGTGTGAATAACACAAGACACTGTCATTAAAGAAGTTAAAGCGATCTGAATGAACGGGTCATTATTTGGGATTTTGGGATCTTATTTAGAAAGCTTTCATCTACTGCTTATGGAATGTTATGGAAATGGCAGATCACTTCAGAGTCAGACGAATACAGGAATAACATGAAACATAATCTACATCGATCTGCCCATGTAATTGTGTTAAAGTTCAGTCTTTGGGTATGATGGAGAGTTACTTTTGTATTTTAACACTCAATAATACAAACAAACGTTTGAATAACAGTGGATGATTAGTGCTGGTTCTGCTCACTGTGACTGTATCTTTTACTTATCTTTTTATTACACTTTTACAAAAATTTGGGCCTTTTCATTATATAGGCTTGAATGCTTTTATGACATCCTGCCCACTGTCCATGCAATATCTGTGCAAGAGCTTGCTTTCTGACAGAACCGTCACCTCAGGTTGTCAAGTTCTGGAAGAGAATTTACGGTTTGAAATGTTTGGATTTCGCAACAGTAGTGTGCATCAAACATTTTAGCTGTTGCATATTCTGTTAAAAAAAATACACCCAGGGAAAACCCATCTAAATTTTGACGCTGATCTAATAGAATTGCTAAACATTTATTTACTGTATTTCTTTTTTTTTATCGATCGCTTTAAATTATTTAAATAAATGTTATCAGAAAAAGACCCGGATGCAACAGTTTTACATTTGGTATCAAGTGGTGACCCAGCACAATATAGCAAAATATACTTAAAATCAATCATAAAATTGCATTAATGTTACCAAAAATTGTACATGCATTATGCATAATGAGTAACGAGACATACTGAAAATTAAATAAGAAAAAATGAAAGTGCTGATCAGTATGGGTGACTGCCTTTCATTGGCATCTGTGTGTTGTGTGTGTGTGTGTGTGTGTGTGTGTGTGTGTGTGTGTGTGTTGGCAAGTCAGTTAGAGAAACGTGGCTTGTATTGTTTTTCTGATAAAGCCGTGGGCCGGGGGTTTCATATAACCTTTTCCATGCTGAATGAAGTATGAACTACATGTTTTTCTTAAATTTTGAGCCCAGTTAAATTATTAAAGAGCTTTATATATGTACCAGCAATAATTTATAACAATAACAACATTTGCTTTGTTTAATCAATTATTATTATTTTTTTTAAATACAATTTACTTTGTTTGCATTAAAATGTTACAGACTAGTACTGCTTTTACAACTGTTAAAATTCCTATTTTATTACATTTAAAAAGCAGACGCTGTTATCCAAAGTGACTTACAGTGCGGCTTACATATTTAGAATATTTATATTTAGAACTGTCTGTTTTACTTGTGCTTGGTGTATGCCTTTTCTCTTCTGATTCAGACACGATAACTTTTAGACTGGGCAAAACAATATTATGGATAGAGGGCTTATTTTAGATAAGATCTTAATGTTGAATTAGTGAGATGAAAACTAAAAGGTCTATGAAGCTTTGCAATTACTTTGTCAGGAACGACAGCAATGAAGCCTCGTAATTAAAATGTTTGTTAATAGAATATGCTCAATTGTTTCTGTCTTCACTGTGCTTAAGATTTCCAAACATTGTGATTTTTATTTCAGCTTATTAAGACCAAAAGGAAATGTTTCAAATTGACAATGAATGATGCCTACAGAAAGTTCAGCCCCCACTGATTTCTGTAACTACCTCAGATAAGCTTTAATACAATGTTGAAAAATATTATTATTGCTTTTAATGTGGCCTGAATTACACATCAGTTTCAGGGAATGAGGGTTACTATACGTAAGATGTACCCTGTCAGTTGGCCACTCTTGACGTCACGGCGTTGACCGATGAATTGGGATTCCGTACCAGAGAGCCATGGATGCTGCCCCTTCCAGTGCCCTGTGCAAGCTGTCTACACCCCTTTTTGGTGTAGTCGGGGGCTCGCAACAAGTACTTCCATTCACCATTGTGGAAGCACTACCCACTCAGTGAGACTGGATAATACTGGGAAAACGTATCTGTTCCACTTGGAACAGGGACGCTGTTAAAGTTCCATCCTTCCTGTAGGAGGTCTCGGGAGTAAATACACATATGAACGAATGGAGGAATGGCGCACAACATGGGGTAATGCAACCTGAAGTGTGCAATCCACTCGACATATCGACGACCAACAAAACTTCAGAGAGCAAGTTAAACTCGTAGCTCACTGAAGACACTTGGATGGGGCAGAAATATGTTGTCGCTCAGCGACGAAGTGAAAAACTGTGACATGACATTCAGCCAAGTATAGTGACCCATACTCAGAATTCGTGCTCTGCATTTAACCCATCCAAAGTGTGCACATACACACACACACACAGCAGTTGGCAGCCATTTATGCTGCGGCTCCCAGGGAGCAGTTGGGGTTCAATGCCTTGCTCAAGGGCACCTAAGTTGTGTTATTGTTGGCCCGGGACTCGAACCCACAACCCTAGGATTAGAAGTCAAACTCTCTAACCACTAGTCCACCACTTCATTTCGTTTACACTCGAAGTAGATTGGTCTATCAAAGCTATATCCCAATTCGTCAGTCACCAGCGTGACGTTGTGAGTGACCGACTGAAAGAGAACTGCATGTTTTTTTCACTGTGCAAAATGAAACATACAGTACAATATTAATATCCAGTCTACAGAGAGAACAGCCATCAATCTGTTATAGATGAGGAGTGATTATAGCAATAACACACATTTCTCAATAATTGCTAATGAAGGCTTTCATTATATAGCTTTTAACTTGTTCATTTGAAATTAACAGAGCAGTCTGATAGGTACATTTTTTACCAGCACAGCAGTGTTCTCTTTGTTTGCTAATTAAGTTTTATTCATTAGATGGTTGAAAGCTCTTTGCAGATACTGCAATTAAAGTTGTTACTTAATCGTTACATAATTTGAACTCATGACTTTCACATGGTTTGACATTTGGCTTGAACTCTAGTATTTTTTATGAGTATTCACAACATCTTTCCATTTTCGGTACAGATTGAATTACTTTTTTATTGCCAAGTATGTGATGATCATATTCTAGACATATGGTTTAAAAATGCATAAATGTTCATATGTATTTGACCATGCCTTTTGAATGAACAATTCATGTTTGTGTGTTTAAAACACCAACAACATTTTGACATTTTCTGAAGGGCTTACATTGATTAAATGTTAAGCCAGTACATTTGTCCTTGAATGAAAAAAATAAATAAATACAAAAAATAAAAATAATAATAATTAAAAGTCTGAACATTTTGAAATATGTGGCATAATCTTTTATTATTACTTTAAAAAAAAACAATGCAGTGAGACACTTTTGTTTTAATAAACAAAAATATTATTAAATGAATTTGAAAAACTTGGTCAGTGTGGTCAAGCTATTACAATGATTTACAATGTTTGTGAAAAATATATGTTTGTTTATTTATTTATTGGAAAATGGCTAATGATTAGGATGTGTACCCTTCTTAGTCCTTGTACCCTAAAGCAGTGGTTCTCAATTCCTTTCCTGAGGACCACCAAGCTCTGCTTATTTTGCATCTCTCTCTTGTTTAACACACCAGATTCAGATCACCATTTCATTATTAGAGAGCTACACATATGAACTGTGTACCGATAGACAGTCCCTACACCGTGTTGATTGCTCCCTACTCCCTGTTTAAGTTTACTTCACTTCCAGACTGTCCGCCATCAAAGAATTGACCCTATTGGTTGTTTTTGTAAGCACCTTACTATGAATAATGTTTTCATTTTAAGGTTAAATGCCCTCTTGCGGGTGTAAAGAATAACTGTTGTGTTGCATATGTCATCATGACATGACATATGACTGTCATTACTAATCAAAATGTGTGTTTATTTAAATGCAGTGTGTGGACTTTTTACATGGTCCAACCTGATCTCACAGCAATTTGTACATATTTTAATAGGCGGCTAATTGATATGAATTCATATGAATGACCACACCAAACCCCGTCCCTAAACCTACCCTCGCGG
>NC_068406.1:0-28143 GCF_023724105.1 Carassius gibelio | reverse complement strand
GTGTGTGTATGTGTGTGTGTGTGTGTATCTGCATACCCCAAATGTCGTAAAACACCATCTAAACTAACAAAGTCGACAGCTTGCATCCCAAGAGTGTATCACGTTGCATCTTACGGAAGGAAAAAAAGGGGGAGCATGTTGTTTGGCGTGGCTTTGTGGTATTTCTTTGTGTGTGGTTTGTGAGTCACAGCTCATTCTAACAAAGCAGATGGAGAGAGGATGGTATAATGGTTCCAGTGGGGTTCATCCCCTGCTGATGACATTATCGCAGTGGCAGGTGTGATGACCTCATAGTGGGGGACCTGATCAGACTCAGGGCACAACCCTTTACCATCTGTCCATCATGGGACCGAGACTTCCTGAGAACATGGGCTGCATCACAATTTGCATGCTATTTGTAATGTGTAGTATGCAAGATTAGGTTTAGTGCATCCAGAATCTGAGTATGTTAAAAACGGTATGCCAGAGGTCCTCAAATTATATACCATTTTTGAAATTGTTGATCCATTAATGCTAATTTTGCAGTAATATTATCCGTAATCCTGCGTGTTACAGAAAAGATTGTTTATGACCTTTCTTATGTTATTTTGTATCTGCAAAGAGGTAAACTAAAGGTTCTCACAACTAAATGTGAAAGATGTTGTGTGTAATTTCGATACTAGCAACACTAAAATATTTTAAACAAGTTTCAAACACTTTCAAAACAGTTGGGCTACTCAAAAAAAACATTGCGGTTTTAATTTCTTGTAGAAATTACAAATTTTAAGTTTTAATTAATTAAGCTAAATGCCAATGCTTAAATGCTCTATTAAACAGCAGGTGTCTGTGGAATCAAGATGCAATTATTAATTAATTAGCTCAGCTCAAAATCCTTTACCATTAGTCCATTGCGTAACTTTCTGTGGATATAGTTGTGCATAGTGTATAATGTGCTAGATAAGGTTTAGTGCATCCAAAATCACATTTCTTTATAAAAGGTTTATACACTATGCACTAAAACAAGTTTTAAGAGCTTTAAGTGCAAGTTCAGACCTGTAGAGGTTTATTTTGTTCTGAAACCGGGACTTTTGTTACAATGTTGCTTGCATTTTCGTTCAGTTCAGTTCAGGCAATGTTTCAATGTGGGGAATCAGACATGATAGTTGGTCCACTTGGTCGGATCGTTTTCTCTCTTTGAACTGCTCCAGCGTTCTCTAGTTCTTTAGCTTAATTTATAATTGGCTTGTTTGGAACATAAAGAAAAACACAAAGAAAAACAGCATGAGACAAGATTTCAAAAATGTTTTAAATTGATTAGTGTTTGTTGGCCTAGAACTGATAAATCAGCTTCAAATACACTCAGAAATGTGCTTTCCTATCAGTAAAATGTATAGGATATTAAAATTCCATTTGGAAGCTTTTAAGAAACCTCAAACTTCTCAAACTTCTTTTCTTCTTTTTATGCTCCTCTCGTCTCCTGGGACACACCTATTTGTGTATATGTTGCTTTAGTGCTAATTGTTAATCTAATGTGTGTACCGCATCAGTTACAGAAACTCATTACTATGGTTTAGATGGATAAGCTAAAAGGTATCGGAAAACTTTTTAAGGAGGAAGGCAGGGGTCAAATTGAACAACGTGTCCCAGGGGTCATTTCTGTGTGTTTGGCTGATTTGTGTGTTTGTTTTGGGTTGGAGGGAGGAAGAGTGGGCAGATCAATAGCTAGAGAGATACAAACAGAGAAATAGAAACAAAGATAGAGAAAGATTTCAACTTAATGGGGTTTGCCCAATTGGCTGTCTGTCTGGGCTCAGTGAAGAACTCCTGAAGGAGGTTCACAGCACATTGACTTTGCATTCACAAACACTATGGTAAATGGTACTTACTATCATAAATTTCCTAATATATATATATATATATATATATTAGGGGTGTGACGGTTAGTATATAACCGTGAGACCGGCGGTTATAGTTGAACACCGTCATTAGAACTCTATAACCGCCAAAACCGTGTCATTAAAATATTTTTTACAAACATTTTTTATCAAAAATTATTTTCATTTTTTAGATAGGATCATAAGATGCGCAATATATAGGGAGACATGGTTTTTACCACTTAATGAAGTTTTGTAAATCGTCAGACATGATATTTACCACTTCATAAAATTTTGCTTTGTAGAAAACCTTTCTTAAAAACGAATTTCGTTTTGTACAAATTTTATCTTAATTTTAATAAACGTTTCATCAACCAATTGCATGTATTTTAATAAATAAAAAGCAAATATAGCAGACAATGATAACCGTGACATGGAAGCACCAGCGCGCCGCGTTCACTTGCACTGCACTGTGAACTAGAGCGCATCTCATCGTAAATGAAACTCAGCGTAGGCCTATGCCTCATACTTTAGCATTAAATATCTTTGCTGCATCATTTCTAGAACAGACAATGGCTTTTTTTTTGCGGCTCGCATCAGCAAAGCATTGCATCGCCATAGACCGCAAAACAAGCAGTGGATGGCGGGCGGATGCGGCTTTGAAATTTGCTCTATGATTTCCATGAAGCAAAAAACAAGGACGGAATCTCGAAATCCAGTCATGAAAATGAAACTTGCATTTTAATATGGACAGTCATGGAATTTGCCAAAGTTAGCATAAAATAATCAAATCAAATCTCCATATGGACCAGTATCTGTAAATGTTAAGCCGCAAAAGTTGTTTAAAATATAAATCCGTGTTCTGCGCGTCTCTGTGTGAATTAATGAATGGCAGAGACGTGCAGGCTTGTTTACTACATAGACTGAAGCGCATGACGCTTGCATTAATTTCAGCATCTGAGCTTCAGAGTTCTCTCTCCTTCAAGCGATCTGAACTTTTCAGCTCATCTCAATGGACACACAGCGCACCTGTATTTGACACTCTGTTAACTCTTTGTGAATGCGCACGACTCACCGTCACTTTACTGTTTCATGTTTTGCTCACACATGCAAAGAGAGAGAGAGCGAGAGTCTTACCACGCTTAAACAACACGCTATATGTAAACTATTCTTTGTTGTCTTCTCCTGTCAAAATAATGGATTAAATTTAGAATTATTCATATTCATTTTCGAACAAGCAGAAGACATACCAGTTTCTCCGGTAGTGGGCGGAGCTAATGGGCAAATGGCAATGGCTTTTTTTTGCGGCTCGCATCAGCAAAGCATTGCATCGCCATAGACCCCAAAACAATCAGCGGATGGCGGGTGGGTGCGGCTTTGAATTTTTTTTTAAAAAACGTTGGCGCGGATGATGAGTTTTGTGACAGATCTCCTTAATAAACGGAGGTCTGTAATCTCTGCCCCTTTACCGATCAGAGCGCGCGCTAACACGGAGTTAACCCGCTATCTCCAAGAACAACCAATTGACTTGGACCCTTGGTTATGTTATGAACCGTCACATTTGACTCACATCATAACCGTCATCACCAATTCTGAAACCGGCACACCCCTAATATATATATATATATATTAGGGGTGTAATGATACGCTTATTCGTATTGAACCGTTCGGTACGAGGCTTTCGGTTCGGTACGCGGTACGCATGATGTTTACGGAACGGTTCGTTGGACTAATTATGTTTGAAAAAAAAAGAGAAATATAATGATATGCGTTCAACAAGGTAGCCCAATAACCCAAACAACATAACAGACAACGCCCCTGACACTCCCGAAGAACAAAAAAACACCAACTTATATGTTTATGTTAGGCTACTCAGTCAGGCACTCGCTCACTCAGTACGCGCTGAAGGCTCGTTGCAAAATGGCCAATGCGTTTAACATACCAGAAAAAAGAAGATCCTCCAGTAACCAACAGGTCTGGTGTTTGGGTGCACTTTGGATTCTCTTTAAGCTATAATGGTGATGGCAAGAGAGTGGTGGATAAAAAAACAACGGTATGTCGCATCTGTTACATGACAATAGGGTACACCAGCGAAAAAAAAAAAAAAAAAAAAGACATTTCCAACTGATTCAAACAGGGCAAAAGACATCACCACGGCGATCGGTAGGCTTCATTTACGTTATAGCCGCGGATATGAGACCTTACTATTTACCATTCATTCTGTCATCACCATTATAGCTTACAGGGAATCCAAAGTGCACTCAAATACCAGACCTGTTGGTTATTGGAGGATCTTCTATTTCTGGTCTGTTAAATGCATTCGACATTTTGCAACGAGCCTTCATCCCATACTGAGTGAGCGAGCGCCTTAGGGGCCGTTCACATATCGCGCCTAAAAACGCGTGGAAAACGCTAGTCACGCCACTTTCTCCTCCTTTCCAAAGCGCTCGGGCAGAAGCGCTCATGAGGCGTCCGTCTTTGTTAAGCAACAATGACGTGCTCTCTCCACGAGACGCGGAAATTTCAGCAAAGGATAAATGGATTTGCAGCTCTAAAAATCGCTTGCAGTAGCTCTGCTACTAAATTTATTTCAAAATTGCAATCCATATACAACTATGATCAGCTGTTCCTTCATCTTGGCTGAGCTTTTAACGTTGTTACGGGAAAGGATGAAGCTGATTGGTTAGTTCTTGTCACATGACCCGCGGTGCGCTTGCGGCATTCTGAAAAGTTGAGATGTTTTTACATTTTGCTGTATCTAAAACGTACCGAACCGAACCGTGACATCAGTGTATCGTATCGAACCAACCGTGAATTTTGTGAACCGTTACACCCCTAATATATATATATATATATATATATATATATATATATTGCTTTACATACAGCACCTTTAAAGAAACCAAATCAGATTATTAGAATGATTTATTTCAAAAACATTAAAATCCCACACTTTTGAATGCTGGTGTACCTGTCAAAAAAAGTTTTGTATACTACTTCTATTAATGCACTACTTTTATTAGAATTGTATGCTGCTTTTGTGTCTTTTCGAGGTTCAGGTCACATTCATTGTAATTGGAAAGAGTGCTAAAACATTCTTCAGATTTTGTCTTTTTGATTTCAACGAAAGAAAGCCATATGACTGATAGATGAGTAAATGATGACAGAAGTCATTTTTGGATGAACTATTATTTTAAAGGTTGATGTAGTTCCATATAAGTGCTCCCAAAGACTTGTATTATCGCAATGGATGGTAATGTTAAGATGGCCAAGAGAAGATTGTGTAGGTCAGAAGTATTCACAAAGTTTCTTTGACACAGATTGAATATGCACTGTAGAGCTCTAAATTCTCTCGCCATAATGTAGTTTTGAGTGCATGTGTTTAAATTGTCTTTGTGTAATGGAGGGTTAATGTGTGAATGAATTGATAAAGTGTCACAATGCATGGCTGGTATGTGTATGAGCGAGCGATTTGGCAGTGTGACACGTTGAAGAGTGTGTGGGCGCATGTTGTGCTGCCTTGCAAAGTGTGTAACTGTGCTGTCTCAGGGCAGGGGAATTATGAGTGAAATTCTGATCGTCTGGAAGAGACATGAAATATTAATGGCACTGATGATTGATCGTCAGACATGACAGATGGCCAGTGACAGGGCTGGTGTGTGTGTGTGTGTGTGTGCGCGTGTTTGTTTGTGTGCAGGCAAAGGTGTGAGAGGAATGAAGCCTTTCCTCTGGTAGCCGAATACCTTACCTTCCATTGCAGATCTAAAATCTCATACTGTATACATAAAGGGATGTCAAACTCATTTTGGGTCAAGAGCCAAATTTATTTGTTAGCTTATGAGTGCGGTCAAATCACATATGAATGTGTACATTTATTTATATAAAGAAGTATCTGATTAAAAAATACAATAAAAAAAAGTTATTGTTAAATATTTTTGATAATTTAAAATAACTGATTTGCTGTTTAATAATGCAGTCATTTATTGAGTTTTCAGAGTCACATGATCCTTCAGAATCATTCTAATATGCTGATTTGGTGCTCAAGAAGCATTTCCTATTATTATCAGTGTGAAAATCAGTTGTGCTGCTTAATATTATGATAATATTAAAGTTAAGGACACACTTTTCAGGATTATTTGATGAATAGGAAGTTCAAAAGAACAGCATTTATTCAAAGGAGAATTGTTTTGTATAAATGTAGTCTTTACTGCACCTTTTGATGAATGTGTTCTTGCTGAATAAAATAATGAAAAAAAAAAAAAAAATCCAAACTTTCAAAACATTATTGTGTCATATGGCTCATATTGGTTTGGAACCACATGGGAGTGAGAAAATTAAAAGTTGGGTGAATTTCTCTAATAAACTTTGACTTATAACTGTGAGTTCTTTCCAGCATGTATAAATAGTTGGAAAGTGTATCTTGTCTGCAAAGAATAAGATTTCATTTCATTTCATTCACTCTGTTTTAAATTTTCCTGAAGAATATTTAATATAATCTACTTGTGGTCCTTAATCAAAGGCTTGCATCAATGGAAAATCATAGAAATTATTAGCAGGCATGAACGCTGGACAAGAATGGTAAGCTGTCTCTGTTTTTATTAGATTTGTAAAATATTACGTTTTTTCAACCTCCAACGTACTGCCATATAGTATTTTCTCTTTTTCTATTCCTGATATTTCTATAGAGCTTAACTAAGGTCATGTTTAATAAAGGATGGCAGAATAGATGTCATACACACAAATGCGCACACACATACATGTGCAGTAGCCTCCAGATTTCATGTGTTTTTTTGATTAAAGTAATGTCCCTTTATCATCATGAGGTTGATCAATGCACCGATCGATGCAAGGGACTGAGGCTACGGCATTTGTTCTGATAATTGTGTGTTGTGATTACAGCTGGAATGATTATTCAGCTTAGTTGACAGCTAAAATCCATCATCCCGTCTTGTTTATTTTAGCATTCAAATCACCATTTGCCTATATATTCACCTTGATCTGTGTCTTTCGCATTCATTTACCTTAAAGTCTTTACTTACAATTTATCCCAATGTTTATTCAGTGTTAGCCGTGTTTTGTATCTTAGCTACTCAACAACCTTAATAAAGTAACTTTACAGGCAGATTTTATTCCTGTAATGACAAATTTCCAAAAGAAACAGGACATGCAAAGCTATAGTAAATCGCATATAAGCATATAAATATAGCATATAATAGTATATAGTTGCGTATAATAGTTGCAAATAATTAGTAATATTTCCATATAATTAATAATAAACTAGCTATTTTCTCTTTAGGGCCAGATTTTTTAAGATAAAAAAAACTATTAATTTTTCAAACGGATAATTCCACCTAAACCTGGAGTGGCTGAACTGCGGGCAGAAAAAAAGATTGAACATCCAGATTTGAACCGCAGTCAATTAATTGATGTCTGTTGAGTACTGTTGAACTCGTCACTGAGTTTTGCACTCTTGTGTGTCAAGTGGGCCAATCAGACAGCCATATTAAATTGATTGACAGCCCAGATTTGGCATCTGGGCCACTAGTTGAGAGTCATAAATGTTAACCTCAACCAGAGTTGCGATAAAACTGTGCATGTATCCTTTTGGTTGTCCTTTTGTGTGCATGATGCATTACAAGTAAATTCTGTTGGGCTTGTAGATAAGACCTGCTTATCCATACCTGACTGCCTGCCTTTCTCTCAAACACGCACAAAAAAGCTGGCTGTGTCCGAAACTGAAGGCAGCTGCCTTTGTGCCATGCTGTTCAATCAGTCAGTGACTTATCAGATAGTGTTTTAGGATGAAGGTACCTCCAAATGAACGCTTTCAGGCTTCCAATGCAACATAATGTCTAAGAAAGCAAATATTGAATTAAAAAAAAAACGTACTCTTTGGAGAAATGGAATTGTACATTAACAAAATTGGAGATGTCATTTTTATTCTTTCCAATAACTGTCAAAATTCAGCCTTTAGAAATTGACCATATTAAGTCATTTCAGTTGACAGGATGTTACATAAATATTGCATGGTTCAACAAAAGGGAAGACCTAATGGCCCTAGGCCAGTTTAAGAGAGCTTTTTTTTTTTGTTTAGTTTTTTTTGTGCCATTTAACAGAACTGTCTCATGCCCCGACCAGATGTTTCATGTGATCATGTGATCGCTTATCATGTACTGGCACTTTAAATGTATATTTGTATTTCTGTTATTTAATGATCAATTAATACATTTTGGCAAATTCTACTGACATGAATATCACCAATGTAACATTATGTAGCTGCCGAACATAAATAAGCTTTTGTTGAAATTAAAAGAATGACTTTCTTTGGATTACGTTATAGTATGGGTAAAATGTGTGTATGTATATAGTTATTATTTTAAATGCCTTCCAAATTCCATATAGTGTTTGCGAAGGCACTTTTTTCTTTTTCTTTTTCTTTTTCTATCACTGTAATGATCAAATTAAACATATGCTCACATTGAGATAATATTTTACATCATTTTAGATAATCTGAGAAAACCCATAGAGACATGCTTATCCATTGTAATAATGTTGTAAGTAAAAAAAAAAACATAGAGCAGTTTCTTTGAATAATTCTGTTTAAAGGCTTTAAGTGAATTCACAACAGACAGTATCATTTATTCACAGATATAGCTCATGTTGTGATCACAGCAAATAATCTAATAATTTTCTGTTGCATGTGTAAGTTTCATTCTGATTTATCATGCATTTACCACACACACACACACACACACAGTGCTCAGTCCCTGCTGTGTCACTAGTCAGTTAGAGGCTCTAGAGCTAATTAAGGAGGCTCTGCAGGATCAGTGCGTCCTGGGAGCTCTCTGCTCGTTTGCTAATGTCTCTCACACATGTAGGAAACACTCTTACTGCGGGGCTTGATTACTACTGTCTTAAACTGGATGTATCGGCAAAACAGCAGGCTGAATGTCAATTTGCTTTCTTCTGTGAAGTAGAAGTGCAAAATCTGCTGCAGAGGTACAGTATGTACTTTATGACATATTAGTATGTGCAGGGGTGTGATTCTTTCGGAAAAATCCGGAAATCCGGTTCTATACTTTTTTTAGTTTGTTTTTTGTTTAGTACATCAGGAGATCAGAAATCATTCCAAGATGCTGATTTACTCAAGAAACATTTCTTATTAAAATCAATGTTGAAAACAGTTTTTGCTGCTTAATATTTTAGTGGAAATATGATACACCGTTCAAAAGTTTTGCAAGTAAAGATTAAAATAAAGATTTTATTAATAAAATGCTGTTGTTTTGAATGTTCTGTTTATCAAAGAATCCTGATTTTTTTTTCATGGTTTCAACAAAAATAATGAGCAGAACTGTTGTTTTCAACACTGATAATAATAAGAAATATTTATCGTGCACCAAATCAGCATATTAAAATGATTTCTGAAGGATCATGTGACACTGACGACTGGAGTAAGGGGCTGTTCACATCGCGCCTAAAAACGCGTGGAAAACGCTAGGTGCGCTGCTTTCTCCTTCTTTCCAAAGCACACAGGCAGTTGCGCCCCGTTGCTCAGCAACCATGACGTGCTCTCTCCATGAAGACGCGAAAATTTCAGCAAAGGATAAACGGATTTGCAGCACGAAAAAAATCTCTTGCAGTCTTGCATCTTGCAGCAAAATCTCTGCTACTAAATTTATTTCAAAATGGAAATCCATATAGAGCTATGATCAGCTGTTCCTTCATCTTGGCTGAGCTTTCAACGTTGTTAGTGAAAGGATGAAGCTGATTCGTTAGTTATTGTCACATGACCCGTGGTGCGCTTGCGGCATTCTGAAAAGTTGAAATGTTTTGAACTCTATGCGGTGCGGACGGTTGGAAAAAATGAGCACGTCATACGGCGTGCGCGTCGCAACAGCGTCGCTTCCATTATGAGCGTGCGTACCGCCTAAATTGGAAATAATGAACTTGAGCGTGCAAAATACATGATATGTGAACGGCCCCTAATGATGCTGAAAATTCAGCTTTACATTACAGGAATATATTAAATTTCCGTACATTAAAAAAACAACAACAACCCTTATTTAAAATAGTAATAATATTTCAAATATTTAGCTATTTTTGCATCAAATAAATGTAGTTAAATTAAGTTAAATTGTATATTTTTATCAAATAAATGTAGTTAAATTAAAGGTATAGTTTACTTCCAGAATAAACATTTCCTGAGAATTTACTCACCCCCATGTCATCCAAGATGTTCATGTCTTTCTCTCTTCATTCGCAAATAAAGTTTAGTTTTTGAGGAAAACATTCCTGGATTTTTTATCCTTATAATAAGGACTTAAATAACTTACTTTCTTTGCAACTGAAGAAAGAAAGGCATGAACTTCTAGGATGAGATGAGGGTGTGTAAATTATCAGGAAAATGTAATTTTGGAAGTGAACTAATCCTTTAAGAATAAAACTCTTCATTATTCCAAACATTTGACCGGTGATAATGTATATCATCAAAAACCCTGTCATGCATGAAAATTGGGTTCGAGACCTATAGCATTGGGACAGGTTTCTGACTTTGCCAACCCTCTGGATACAGAGAAACAAAGTGCCAGCCCCCTCACATGAGACCAGACTCTGATCTGAGCTCTTTCTACTGTCGGTCTCCGATGTGGATGACTTGACTAGGTTATGAACGTACAGTAGAAGGACTGTTGGGATTAAATGCTTCAAAGATGATGAAATCTCTCTTTGATAATAAAGAATGAAGCTCGGACAAAGGCAGTTGTTGAGTTCAAGCTTTCAAGCGTCCAGGGCATACTTGACTCCATGTGTCACACATCTAAGAGAAAATAATCAAAGAATAATCCGTTTGTTGCAGTGAAAACTGTTCATAACTGTTCTCTGAATATTTGTGTTGCATAAGGGAATGGTTCACCAAAAAATGAAAATTGTGTCATCATCATCATCATCATCATCATCACCTTGAAGTTGTGTTTACAAAGTATTGGTCTAATGCAATGAGTGCTTTACAGCAAGAACTTGAAAGTGGGTTTGACTAAATGTGTGGTAGTGGCATTAATTGTGTCATATTCAAAAAATGAAGTGCAAGGAGTGACTGCTTCTTAAAGGGATAGTTCTTCCTCAAAATAAAGTTCCGCCATCGTCATTTTAAATCCGTACCAACAAAAAAGTCTGTTTTTCGTTCTTTCATCAACAGTCAGTGGGGTCCAATGCTGTTTTGTGTTCAGCATTAGAAGGAAAAGTCATTAAGGTTTAGAATGACATAAAAATAAATAAAATGATGACCATCCCTTTAACTTTAGTCAAAATGATAGAGCATTCATAACTAATTTTACTTAGTAATGTAACATATTTCTGACAGAAACAGGAATTTGTGAATTTTTCATTTTAATACAAAAATAGCATGACCAACAACAATTATGGCAATAATTTCTAACAACACTTTTATTTGAATAAGAGGAATTACTATAAATATGTGTATTAAATGTACTAATGTTTTAATAAAATAACATGCAGTTCATATCTTAAAACCGTGCATAGATGAATCTTAAAAAATAAGACCAGGAATATGTATTAAGTAAAATAGAGTCAGTTTTCATGTTGATGTTCCATGAAAAATAATAAAATAGTTAAGTGAAGTACGATACTAAACCAGACTGAGCTTTATGGTTTCCGTCTAGTCTCAGTGTTTCTCTCGAGTCTAAACAATCCTTCTGTTTGCACCAATCCATCAAATTCCACTGATGAAGGTTCAGAGGAAGAACGTCAGAGCAGAAGTACAGGTGAAATTAACAGCTGACGGAAGGCAGTCGCACAGCAACATCTGTTGAGTGCTCTGAATTTCAATGCAATTTAAAACAAACAACAACAACAACAAAAAAACATAAATTTTCTCTTTAACATGATATATTGGTCCCGTTGTAGTTCTAGAAGAGGTCAGTGGACGGTAAAATGTAGCGTTTAAGTTCAAAGATGCTGCTGTCCCCTGAAATACCTCTGTGTCTTTTAAAGTTGATTTTAGTTTAAGATTTAAGTAATTACATATTTCTGTTTGTTGGGGTGGTACAGACATGTTTGTTGTTAAAGGTGGGTGTTCAAAGTGTCTATGTGTGTGTGTTTAATATAATGAACATAGGCAGTGTTTCTGAGCTTTGATTGATTAGTTTGGCATGGTGTGTTTATTTCCTATTTCTAATCCGGCAGCTGTTCATTAGGCCTGTCAGTAAAACCTTTAAATAAAACTCCTTCCATCTCTCTCGCTCTCTCTCTTTCTCTCTACCTCCCTTCCTGTCTTCCTCCATAGCTCCTCCCTTCTTTCACTCTGCATCTGTTAAAAAAGGAAGAAGAAAAAGAAAAATGAATACAAAATATGTATAAATATGGATGAACAATTTAATAATGATAATAACAATGTTAAACTATAAGAGAAAAAGTTGGCTTCACCAACAGAAAAAGTGAGCAAAATGTTTTTTTTTTCTCTAATAAATCTATGCAAATAATGTCCTAATTAGCGAAATGAATGCGGCTAAAGTAAAAATTCTCTCTGAGTGCGGCTGGAAGAGAGGGGCGGGGTCAAAGGAGCTCATTAAGATTTAAAGGAAAATGCTACAAAATGGCTTGCTCTGAAAAGAGCTGTTTCCCTTTAACAGTGTTTTTTTACACTACCATTGAGAAATTTTAAACAAACTATGTTATAGATATTGCATTAAGACTCTAAAGAATCATATCAACTCTAATAATAATAACGCATTTAATAATAACAATAATATAAAATATCAAAAATAATAGTCATGGAAAATTATAATGTAAAATTAATGTTCACTATTTGTAATCAGGTTGCCCCAACACTCTCCCCATCTGCCATTGGCTGGTTCTACAGATTATCCCTCCCTGATCTCATGCTATTTGTTGAATCAGTGTTGCTTTGTCAAGCTGGCCAAATGTTCTGTAAAAAAGAGAAGGTGTTTTAAAACATTGAAAAAAAATGCACCCATGACACACACACACACACACACACACACACACACACACACACACACACACACACACACACACATTAATGTTAAGAAAATGAAAATATAACAACATGCTCAACAGTTATTATAATTTTAGCAATAACAATAATTCTAGCAGTTATTTCTAACAATAATTACAAATATTAGAAAAAGAAATTTTTTTTTTACGTTGAAATACAATAGCATGCTCAACAATAATTATTTAAGCAATAATTGATGACAGGCTGTTGAGTAATTAAAAAATAATGCAAACCCTTCTCCTTAACATGTTCTTGTAAGATAATTTTTTTTTTACGCATCTCATTCCACACTTCCGTTGTTTTAGACCTAGTAACAGAGGCTTGAGCCATTTATAGCAGACTAATGCAGTTATTAATGCAGTTGCTAATTTACTAATAATACCAAAAGTGTAAGTTTATCTACTTCAAAAATATATGATCTTGCTAGTGAGAAATGACAAGTAGCTAAACTGTTTTACTGATAAAATCTTTAGTGCAGCATGTGAATGTTTATGTGTGTGCGAGTGTGTCTTTTATGTGTGTGACTTGCCTGGAACTACTTTAGCCATGTGCTTCCCTGAAAATAATTGCACACCTTAGAACATTCATCAGCCAATCAGATTCCAGCATTCAACACCCCAGTAGTATAAATATTTACAATTATTTATAATTCTGTATAATAATCATTGTGCGCAATGAATCAAACTACATTTCTGGCAGTGTTTTAAGTAACAGATGGTTACTCTGTTTAATGCAGAGGTAAGGTGGTACGGATTCTGTTTGAATGTGTTTGACTGTGAGTGATGGTCTCTGATTCAGAAAGGCCCCAGATGTTCAGCTGTCCGGAGTCTGCCAGTCACCATCTAACTCTGACAGGACCCGACAGAGCTGTCATCCCTGAACGCCTGCCAGTCAAACCGATGCTCGATGCGTTCCGGGGCGTATCTGTCACTATTTGTTTTGCCAAAGACTTGATGAGGAGAATGATAACTCTGAGTTTTACTTCTCATCGAGGGCATGAAAATATGTGTGCGACTGTCTCTCTGTATACATATCTCGAGGCTTGTCATGGCTCCGCAGGTGCCCAGGCGTGTGATTGGACGGACTGTAAATGAGGCGGGATGACCTTGACCAAAAATCCTACATATTTTTATCGCCTCTCATCACATTCAGAGTGGATAGTAGTGATAGCCACGCCATATTTCACATTCTATGAACAATGTTTTATGTGCGTCTTTTATGTGAGACTGCTTTGTTTAATAAGCAGTTTTATCATTTTAATTAAAAATCATTCAAATTAAATTCTTCCTAAATTCAACATTCAGAAAACTTAATTCAATAATTAATGAATTATTACATTATTACATTATTAATTATTATTATTGTTGTTTTTTATAACTATTTTAATCAAATTAACATGAAACTAAAATAATTTTCTTCCTGATAGTTGTAATATATTATTGCTATTATAATTTATAAGTTATTTGGAAAATAAATAAATAAAAATTACATTCCCATTTCACAATACACTCAATTTACATCTAATAAAGTCAAGTTTCATCCTTTTTTGTCTGGTTAATTAGTGTTTCACTTGGGAATGCTTCACTTTACAGAAGTAAATAATGATAATATATTATTTATAATAATAATGTTTATTAATTATTTTAAAATCAACATTAGAAGATTATTTACTTTTCACAATAGAGTCAATTTCCAGTGAATAAAAAGTTTTCTGAAGTAAATAGTGATCTTATTCTTATTCTTATAAAAAAGTGAGAAAAATAAAAAGCTCAACATTCTCTTTTCACAATCCAATCAATTTCCAGTGAAGATCTGTCCTTTTGTTTCTTTGAAGATTATTTCACCTTACAAATACAATTCAGAGATAAACCAGAATTACTTTTATCTTTTTTTAAAATTATTATTCAGTTCACATAATGCTGAAAATCTTCATTTGAATGAAACTAATTCTTTTAAACTCAGCCATGAAACTTTTTGACTTTATAACATTTGGCACAAACTATCTGTGGCTCTTTTTAATATGATGCTACTAAGCTTCAGTAATACCTTCTGCTTTAACATATCAATATAGTCCCATCCCTGCAAGATTAGATTAAAATACCCCAAGGAAACGAAATAAAACTTATTTCATGCATCTTGCACAACGCGGGTCAATGGGGGAAATCTCTTTTTCAACGTCTTTGTCTCTCTAAAGGCTACTTTTTGCTGCTTCACTTTAGTCCTATTTCATATGGGTGATACAGATTTGCTATTTCAAAGCAAAGCATTTCATTATGCACTGGTTTCATGGTTGAGCAGTTTTTGGAAGCCAAAATTCATTCTCACCAAATCAGAGCTCCGTCTGTTTTTGCCCATCAGTTATTCATGAGATGCCAAACGTGAGCATATAAACACATGAGCACACACACACACACACAGAGGCTTGGGTATCTTAACACTCAGCGTTACTGGCTGTGTTGACATATAAGCATGATGTAAGTGATAATGAGTCAGCTATGGGTGGATGGGTGTGCTTGTGTGTGTGGGATCATAATAAGTTTAGAAATACAGAATAAAAATGAAAAGCCATTGCATGATGGAGCACCTCATCATAAGCAGCGAAACTGACAGGGAGGCAGGAAGGGAGGTGAGAGAAAGAAAAATTGTGGTAGAAAAAAGGTGTGTTGATGAAATGATATTGGTTTACCTGTGTGTGTAGGGTGTGTGTTTGAGGTCTTATAAGAATGCCGTCTGTGACTTGGAATACAAATGAACAGATCTGCAGGAAAAAAATGAACTGCAAATGAGAGAAACCTTTGGCTAAGGCAAACCCGTAACCCGTCAGAGACTTTGAAATCTCTCTTGGTCTCTGTGCAAGGGGTTAACTCCAAGGTTTGCATGCCAGAGGGAGCATGAGGAAGGGGAGAGCTGTATCCTCTTTGACCTTGGCTGGATGTTCTTCTGTTCACTTTGAAGTGTGCTGGTGCGCTCGGTCCTAGGAATCTAACCATTGGAAAATAAAATGCTCTCATACGTTTTGTTCTTTATTTAAATTTGTTGTTGTTGCTTTAGTGGTAATTGCATGTCCGGGTGAAATCAGGAACTATATTTGCAAATTTTAATTACATAAAGTGGAATATTTAGATTTTAACATGTTAATACTTATATGTTAATAATAATAATTTATATTATATATATATATATATATATATATATATATATATATATATATATATATATATATATATATATTCTTCATATTAATATTCTCTCTTCTCTCTCTCTCTCTCTCTCTCTCTCTCTATATATATATATATATACACACACATACAAACACACACACTTACTTACATTGATACCTGATACTGATGCATCATATTAAGTCGAATTTATAAACATTATCACATTCAATGTAATTACATTCATTATTTCGAATGATGACAACAACAGAACAGGAGAACACACACACACACAAATAAAAGCTATCAATCTATTATTATAACTAATTAAGAACTAATCAGATACTTTTCTGTAATTGCAATTAATCACATATTAATATAACATATTTATATTGTCATAATTTTGCACTGAATCTCCAAATTAATGTAGAAATAACACAGACATGGTATATTTTACATAGAAGGCCAGTATCAATGACACCAATTACTGCTACTGATTTTCTATTAAATGCATTAACTATTGATTAGCATTACAGTGTAAGACATTATTTTTAACATTTAATAGGTTTTGAAAAATATAACAACTTTTAATTTAAGTGAACTTTTTCACATAAACTATACGTTGTATATGCATAAACTATAAATTGACTATATGTTAATCTTTATTCTAGCAACAGAAGTTAATCAGTGAAGAGCAGTGAGTGATTTCTTTTATCTTTTGTTATTTGATTTAAATCAATGACGCAGACTGCAGCAGGTTTCACTTTAAAGGCAGCACTGTCACTTTAAAACTTGATGCACTTGATGACACACATCCATTTACGGTCATTTAGGATTATTTGGTCACCTGCCAAAAATGGCCATTTTGGCATAATTTTGTGTGATTTTGTCTGCTGAAGCACAAAAGAGAACTCGGTGTGCTACTGGTGCAATGTCTGATGCAGCTTTCTGTGCGTGTGCATATGTTGGGTGCCTGTTTTCACAGAGAACTGCTTCACAGACAGATACAACAGATATACAGTAACATGTTGTTTCTACACTAATCTGGAGATTCTGTTAAAAAAATGTTATAATTACAAAAAATATGTGAGAAATCCACTAGGATGTATGATAGAGAACCCTTTGCATTAATTCAGTTCAGTATTGGTTTTGGGTTTGATCAAGTGTGAACACTCCACTGGCAGCACAACATGGCAAAATGACTTAATTTGGAGACAAATGACATCACTTTTTATACCAATTTTTTTTTTTAGATATGAGAGCATTATGAGATGTTTATAGCTTTTCAAGTCAAACACACTTAAATCAATCAGAACAGCACACCAACACAAAAGCAAATTTTACCTAAGCAGTGGTCTGGTGGAGCATGAGACATAGTTTTTAAAAAGAAGCTGAGCGGGAATGTCTTCTGTGATGACATGACCTGTGACAGGCACATCTACACATGTACATTATACATGCATACAAGCACACAGATCCAGGATGACACTCACAGATGCATTATGTAGTCTGTAGCTGATTTACAAAACTTACAGTTTTTAAAATCTTTTGATTAATGAAAACAGTTCATCATAATTAGTTGCAAAATTCATTATATTCATTTAAGACGCTGGAGGTTGTGCTTTGTAATGAATAATGCTACAAAAATCATTTTTCTTAATCAGTTTTTTGTCTTGTCTTCCAATAACAATTGAAACATTTTAAAACAAGATAAAGTAGTTCACCCAGAAATGAAAATCTACTCAACCTCGGGCCATCCAATATGTAGATGAGTTTTTTTCATCATCAGAAAATATTTTGAGAAATTTAGCATTACATCACTTGCTCACCAATGGATCCTCTGCAGTGAATGGGTGCCCTAAGAATGAGAATGAAAACATCTTATAAAAACATCACAATAATCCACAAGTAATCCAGACTCCAGTCCATCAATCAACATATTGTGAAGTGAAAACCTATGTGTTTGTAAAAAAACAAAAACAAATCCATCATTAAAGTGTTTATAACTTGTGTCCTTCGTCCATAATATTGTTTTGTCTAGTGAAAAAGTCATCTTGTCTGAATCAGAAGATAAATATTTAAAAAAGTGAAAAAAAAAGTCCAAAACAAGTTCTAAACAATATAATGTGCATATGTACATATGTAGGAAAATGGCCAAATATGTACATATAATATAGGAAACTGGCCAATTTTATATATGTCACATATATTAAAACTCTATATCAAAACCTATATTAAAACATATATGTTTATATAGGTTATTTCCATGTGGGTGGACTTTTCTTCACTGGAGTGCCGAAACCTCAGACTTCGTGCAAACATCCACATCGCTGCAATCAAATGTGTTCTTAAGTGCTGCTTTTACATCGTGGTCATTTTTTTAATTTTTTTTATTTAGCTATTGAGAGGAAGGCGCGCAGTATATATTTACATATTCATCCAAACACCGCTCAGCAGCCTCAGGTTTTCAGGTTAACTGTCTTTTTCTTTTGAACTGAATCAGGAGAGCTGTAATACAGTCTTGCGCTACAGCGCCACACTGGTCAAACCGCATTATTGCAGGCTCTCACATTAGGTAGACACCATATCAAACCACTACTCAAAAACATTTGCAGACAATTTGTTTTATCGTCGATGTTGTCGATAATGTCAACTAATTGTTTCAGCCCTAGTATATACACCGTATTTTTGGATTATAAGTCGCACCTGAGTATAAGTCGCATCAGTCCAAAAATACGTCATGATGAGTAAAAAAAAACATATATAAGTTGCACTGGACTATAAGTCACATTTATTTAGAACCAAGAACCAAGCGAAAACATTACCGTCTACAGCCGTGAGAGGGCACTTTATGTTTTTTAGTGTAGACTACAGGAGCACTGAGCAGAATAGAGTGCCCTCTTGTGGCTGTAGACTGTAATGTTTTCTCTTGGTTAATTTCTCTTGGTTAATGTCAAATTAATTTTGATAAATAGGTCGCACCTGACTATAAGTCACAGGACCAGCCAAACTATGAAAAAAAGTGTGACTTATAGTCCGGAAAATACTGTACTAAAGTCCATACGTTACAGAGAGTCTTTTCACATCTCCCAACCGCTCAAAATCATCTATTAACGATGCAATAAACTGATTACACAATACTAGAATGCAAAAAAAAAGCATCCCAAAACAGAAACTCACAGAGAAATTAATGACTTTGACTTAACACAATGAAAACTTTAGATTTTTTTACCTGACTGGTATTTATGCACAATCATGATTTTTAATGGGCGATTCTGATACCGATTTCTTACAAGCAAACTGGCCGATTATTTATTTTTTTAAGCAACAAACAAGAAAGAAAGAAAGTGTGCATAAACCAGATGTTTATTTGGTATTTAATAGGCATTAAATTCAATACATTCAATACAAACATAGATGGAACAGACATCAGCATTTAGTTTTTGTTTTTGAATTGGGTTGAAACTACATAGAAATGGCCTTAAATGAAAAGATTAACTGTACCATGTGAAATTAAAGGCAATAACTGCATAGTTCTACAATCCAAACACCACAATCAACACACATTCAATAAGATGTTTCTTAATCAGCATTTAGTATTTTAGTTTTTAAATTTGGTTTTAAATAATAAAAGAAAGGTCTTTACCAGTGAGACTAAATAAAAGTATGCTATATAAATACATTATTCAAAAATTTTAAAATCAAATAATGTTGGTGCGAATAAAACAAAGATGCAAAATGTTTCATTCATCCAATTAAAAAAAAAAAAATGAGGGAAATGATTCACATCTATATTTTTTTACTTGAGCCAATGAAAAATAAATAACTTATTGTCTCAAGTAAAAAAATATAGTTGTTCATCATTAACCTAAAATTTTTTAATTGGATGTATGTAACACCTTTTTTCATTGTGCTACAGCAGGTGATTTTAAAATCAAATTAAGTCTATGTAATTTTAGGGTAAAATAAAAATAATCATCCTAATGCAGAACTGATGTTTACTTCTGGCTTTTCAAACGTGTATGCAAGTTTTAATTTAAAAAAAATAAATAAAAAAAATTAAAAAAAATCAGTTTTGTCACAGTTTAGTCCATTTTGTCTCTCATCCAACCTTTGAGAAGTTGATCTGAACATTTTTTCACGGTCTACTCATGTTCAGGGCGTGGACCGTTACAGTACGCTCGCGCAGCTTTAATGCGCAGAAAAGGGACTCTTATTTGTGGGCCAGTACACCAACGGCTTATCACTTCCTGCTATCTGTGCCTCAGACATGAAGCTCTACATTTCTAGTGCTGAACGGCTGCCCATGTCCTGTGCACGGATTTTGAAATACTTCCACACAAATGACATAGCGAATGATTACAATGTAGTATGTGCACGCGGGCGCACTTCTGGAAAAACAGGCAAAAAAAAAAAAAAAAGCCGATTGCCGATCGCATATTTTAAGCAAAAACCGTCCGGTTCCGATTTATGGCCGGTGTATCAGTCGATTCTGTTCCCCTCGGAATGTCTGCAATTCTTGCGTAGTTACCGAGTTACTATACGTACGATCAGAACTAGCGTGCGCAAGAAGTGTGACTGGATGTACAGCAAATCAAATAGTTCAAAATACCGTCCTAAATCTTAAACTTAAATAAAATAAATTTAAGACGAGAGGTTTTTCAACTTGAAATGTAAAAACATAAGACAAAAATAACGGCAAAATAACTGCAAGATGAATTAAAAAAAAAACGGGAGTGTGAGAATAATTTTACTATGCTGCAGTGTAGCAAGAAATTTGTCCCTTTTTGCTTTCCTAACATCCAGGTGTGTTTGGTGTATTTGTATGCGGGAATGTTGCCAAATCCGCGGAATTTAGGCTACTTTGGGAAAATGTTTTATTAACTATTTGGTGGGGTTTATTACACGGACCTGGCAACCCGAGGGGAAACAGACATTCCGAGGGGAACAGAATCGACTGCTACACCGGTCAACCAGTGCATCCCTACTTCTTGCTCTGTCTGACGCCACTATGTGTTATATATATGCATATATGAAGCATATATATTGTCATATATTTGCATATGTGCTGTATACATGCAGCATATGTGCATATAAACTGCATATAGGTTTCATATATGCGCATATATCTGCATATAGGTTATTTCCATGTGGGTTTTCACTGGAGGAAACATTATTGTGGATTAAGCAAGGGTATTTTGGTCAGAAGCGATGATTTAAAGTTAAAATACTGTACCGTAATGATGGATTTATTTAGATCTTTAGATTGTTTTGACTACCGAAAGGACACATGTTTTCTGAGCAGTGTGAAGTAAGAATGAATGATTTCAGTTTGATCAAAGCAGCACTGTGGCAGATAGGAATGTTTTTGTCTGTACTTGTGGGAAAGTGCTCTGCTTCCTGCAGTGCTGATATAATTGTACTTGTCGCATATGCAGGTACACACATACACCCTCATCCACAGCAGAGCCAATCTGGGGAGACAGGAAGTCTTGCTTTGCCCAAAGTCCTCTGGGGGTGTTGTCAAATATTAAATTGTCTGCCTTTAATGAGGTCACGGACTGTGCTGTGTCCCATGGGAGAGGCTCTGTGTTGGCACCCACACACACACACTTGTGTAGTTGTAGTCTTTTTAAAATTGCAACTGCTTTCTTTGACTTTATCCAAGTAGCCATGTCCCACCTATGAAGTTTACCTCTATGGAATTCTTCTCAATTTCATCATGCTGTTGAGTTTTTTTTTCTTCACTCTTCCATCTGTAGGTAAAAAAAAGAAAAAAGAAATATGATGATATTTTCTTTTCTGAATATGTTCTTGTTTAGAAGAAGCAATCCAAGAAATTATACAGGAGGAACTTTTACGTTTTAATAAAAGATGCATTTGTTGAAGAACATAGTTGATCAGATTTGTGCAACTACGTAATTTGTTTCACAAGCATACTTTGGGATTTCAACGGAGTCCGAATTCAACACATTTGTTGCTTTTCTTGCACATCCTTGGGTAAACATTAGAGCAAATTACCTACTGTTTTTCATCTAACTTGTCAGACCTCTGAGAAATAAAATGTGTTTTCACAAAGCTACTCCTCATTTATTTTGGTCTTTGTAGAATGTGCAACCAAATTAAATTTTCTCATTGCATGTAAATTCCTGGTGCACCTTTGTTATGGATTTAGACTTTGTGTCCAAGTCAGCTGCCCGATGTTAATAATTGTAATTTAGAAAATGTTCTTTAGAAAACAAATCCCTTCTAAATAGTGTTTGAGCTTTTTCATAGTCACTGTTCAGGACAGTTGCTACAGGGTCAATCCACCTGTGCTGCCTTGTAAAACTTGCCTGAATAGGTCATGAAAAGGCTGAGTTGGGAAATATGTAATTTCCTGTTAACATGCTGAATGATGGGAAATAATTTAATGTGGCTTAATCCCTTTTTCTCATGAAAGTACCCACACACTCTTTCATTTCTACAGGATATTTATATAAGACTATTTAGTTCCTTAAAACAAAGTTAAAATAACTGCCAATTTTATTTACCGGCATAACAGTCAAAAATAATAATTGAATATGGGCTAGAGAGCTGGAAAGCTGGCTAGCTGTCAGAAATTCAAGAAAAAAACACTCAGACTTTTTTGTCTTTGTAATAACTAGCACTTTCCCTGTGTACTTCTCTTTCATCTCAGCTCAAATAATTCTTAGAGTTGGGAGATTGTTAGTACATTGGGAGAAAAGGCTGCTTTTAATGACTATAGTGTTTTAAATATGCTGATTTGGTATGCACATTTTTTTATTTTTCATACTGAACAAATACATTTAGGTAAACGTGATCTGCTCACAGTCGATGAATGGGATTTAAAGGTTTTGGCTGTTTAATTTGTAATTGCTACCAAAGAGATATTACAACTTACAAGCAGACTTTTCCTGAAAATATTCGTAATTTTAATGTTTTACACTCATAGCTTCTCACTCAGAAGTCATACCTTAAAGAAACAAAGCAGGGAGAGGATATGTAATAAGAGGAGAAAAGGACTGAACATATAAAGATAGGTTAGAAATCTCTGAACAGTCGTGCACCTGATTCTCCATCCACATTAATATAATATTTCTGAAAACAAAAAGATAACTTCCTTCAAGTCTACTGAAAACTGAGGTTTTTGAAAACGGCTTCTAAAGGAATTTCTCCAAAAAAAAAAATATATAAAAACATTGACATTTAACACTTCTTTTGTCCATCTTAGGTAAGAAGTTCTGTCAAGGCTGTTCTTCTACAGATGTTTCTGTTCTGTTAAACTTGCAGAGTTGTGTCTCTGGTTTACAGCTGTCATTGATTTTCCCATTGTCAAGTGATTTGACTTTCATTGTTGACCTGATGTACTGTACCATGTATTTTTTATGAGTGGTACTTTCAATGCTAAAAAGAATTTCTTTATTCAATTTATTCTTTTATTCAAGATTTTTGTTTGCATTCAGTAAGTGTTTTTGCTATACCAAGTAATCTCCATTTTTGCCAGTGCATTTATATAAAAAATACACTACCATTCAATGGTTTTTGGGTATGTAAGGTACAGTATGTACGTTTTTTGATTGAAATCTTGTATGGTCGTAAAAAATACATTAAAAATAGTAATATATTATTACAGTTTGAATGGACATTCAAATACATATGTAATTTCTTCCTCTGATGCAAAGCTGAATATTTAGCAGCCTTTACTTAAGTATTCAGTGTTACATGATCCTTCAGAAATCATTCTTTACTTGTGGGGACATTTGGTCCACACAATGTAGGGAATATCAGGTACACACACACACACACACACACACACACACACACACACACACACACACACACACACACACACACACACTCACACAAAAATCAGCACGTGTTCTGTACTTTATGTTCTTTTGAGACTCTTTGTAGCAGCTGCATATAACTTTTTTTATTCAATCAAAACCTGGTATATGGCTATTTATTGCACAGCCATCTAGAATACTTTGTTTTGTTTTTTTTTCAATTGCAGAATTCAGTGATCTAATAATTCTAATATTGAGTTCTTGAGAAAATCACAATTTAATTATAATTATAAAACTTTTTTTTGCATTGCAGCTACATATCAAAGAATTACCTACCATATGTTCCCTGTCTGTATTTCCTTTTGTGAGGTTTTGATCATTGAGATAAATTTGGCGTGAATGCTTTTTGATCCAAACCGATCTGAATAATGAATGAAAAGAGGTCCATCTGCCCATCACCTCAAGACAAGACAACCACACCAAGGTTACCCTGGTAAATGTCTTGAAAGAATTGGTGGGAATCAAGTCTTTGACATGCTCTTGAGAAAAGGTTAAAAGAAAATCACCCATTCTTTATTGTTGAAAGCTTTGCTGGAGATCTGTGCCGTGGGAATATATAACGTAATACTCTTAATACAGCATGTCAAGAGACTTCTCTTTTGGAAAATGGTAACTCTTTTAGATGGAGCTCATCACCGAGTGTTTCTAGAGTGCATTGAGATGTTTCTGGGGTATGTTTTCCTTGTGGAACAGCAGGACCGTCAAGAGAACCTTTCTGCTTTTGAGGGCATGTGTCTGTGTTCGTGAGACTCTCTGATAACTTAATCTTATGTCGAGCCGTGTTTAAGCCTGTATTTGGATTTTGTGGGGTTGGGGGCTAAAAAAAAAACTGTGGAAAAAAAGAATTATCACAAATGCTGTCTTCAATTACTCAGCTATTTCTCCTACAGTTTTGGAGGAAATATAGAGCGATAACATTTTGCTTAAAATTTTGTGAAATATAGAAAAAAACCTTTTACTTTTTAAATCAGCTAGTTGCCAAGGCAGCACTCAATAATGGCAATCTCAAAGTAAAAATAATGAAATTTCACATGCATACAAGCATTTAAATATAAAATTTTGGTTGCATCTCACATTTTTCTCACGAGAGCAAGATCAGAACAATCTCATATTTTCAGAAAAAAATCTCAACCTTGTGCTTGGTTTGCCAAGATACCAAAGTTTAAATTTCAGACATTTCAATATGAACTCTGGCTATAAAAGATAAACCTGTGACCAAAAAACAAAAAAAAAACAAAAAAAATATTCTGGAATGTACAGATTGTTAAGAATAACAATAGAATGAGGGTCATCCCATTATACAGCCCATGGTGTAGACATTAAAAATTTTAGGTGATTAGCGTGCCTGACCGTGCTTGTATGAGCAAGCGTTTATGTCTTTTCTTTCAGCTTTCTATTCATTTTTGTTTGTTCTCTCTTAATTCAGTGTAAGTTTAGTACTTCATTTTCAGAGCTGTCAGATTTTGCATGCTTTTGAAATTTAATTTGATTACTAGCAAACAAAAATGTGCTGAATGCTTCACTGAACCCCTTATCTAGCGGCAAACACTAATTATTGTGCATTTGTTCTATTTGCCTCTGAAGAATAACTAATTCTCTCAGCTGTAACTAAACATGTCTACATAAACCCAAAAGGGTGATGGGATATTTAAAACAATTTAATATGCTTCTATATGGCTTTCTACTGTATGTCTTTGTTCCTTAAACTAGCCAAATACAGGTATGTCTCAAAGTGCTTTTTGCTTTGCTAAGCATTTTTAGCATTTTTAATTCTTAGAAATATACCATGTTTTTGCATTCACATTTTTCCTAAAGGTAGAGTTGTAAACTTCAGCAGAGAAGAATAAAGGACTCTGTGCTTCTTTTTATCACAAGGCATTTGAGATTGAAGAAAACTGTTGGTGGCAGGTGACAACTGACCACTTTGTAAAGAAAAATGAAATCCTGCAGAGTCACAGTGTGTGCCTGCAGCTGTATGTGTGTATACAGAGATTTGAAATGGACTGAAATTTGTGCTCCAATGCATTGGAGATGCAGTGACTATGCTTACATTTTAAATTAATATTGATTTTAAATCCATACTGTACTACAGTTTACCATTTACCGTGGCATTTTTAAACACTGGATACATAAAATGTCTGTGAATTACTGTTTATTTGAGGTATTTTACATAATTTAACTTTAAATCCAGATATCCAACAAATCCAGTTTAAAATGTGCATCAGTGAACTGCCCCCAAAAAACAGCTGATAGTAGAAGGATTGTCTTTATATTTCACAATATAAACACACACACACACACACACATTGTGATGAACAGTGGGCCTAAAACTAAAAGTGTGAAAAGCATGAAGGTGCAAAAAAGCTCAGTCTGTTCTGTTCTGTTCTGTTCTTTTCCTTTATTTTCTTTTGTAGAATATCACCCAATATTAGAGATTTCACACATCATTTTTCTTCAAATTGATTTCTATTCTAATATGTCATTTTTGGCATTGACGGTTGAATGTGAAACTGATCAAATCTGATACACTGAAGCCATATCTCAGCTTCATGCTAAAGTACAGAACAGACTGCATTAAAAAGAACGGCATAATACAGTATGAATTTCTCTTTTCTTAAATTGAATACATTTAAAAATTTTTGTGCATTGTTGGTAATATAACTTTTTTTTAGGTAAAGAGAGTATAAAATATTTTATACTCTATAAATAAATGATGCTCCTAAAAAGACCATTATTTTGTGTTTTTGGTGTAATGCAATGTGTTTATGCGGTTTAAGGTAAAAAACAAAACAAAAACATTAATTTCATATAATGCACGTTATTGTTTCTGCTCTATGCCCCGCCCTCTGAAACATGTCGATTTTGACAAGGCTTAGCGGTCTGAAAAGCGAGGTGTGCTCTGATTGGCCAGCTATCCAGTGCATTGTGATTGGCCGAATGCCTCAAGCATGTGACGGAAATGTTACGCCCTTTAACATACCGTGATACCGTCTCCTAGGCCAACAGCACGAGACTCAGTCCAGCTGCTCTGCTCGTGCACATCTCATCATCGGTTCTCTTTTAGCAGTTCAGTCAATGTACTGTTAGAAGTAACTGAAAACGTGTCAGAGGGAGTGTAAGGCATGTTTATAAACCGAATAACTTAAGTCATTTGTGGATTAGTGCTTACTGGAGACGCAAACCATTTCAAACGATTCAGTTCACTTTGGGTGAACTGGTTCAACTGGTTCACTATGAAGATCTGGTTAAAGAGAAAGATTTGTTCGCGATCCGGACGTCACTAGACCAGACAAAACCAATAAAACCCATTACAAACGAGTTATTTGTTGCATCCAGTTGGGACATAGTTACTGATTATAATGACTTATACTGTCTTTTACACATTGTGTAAACATAAAACCAGGTTTGTTCTGCATTTGTGATCTGAGAATCAACAAATAAGCCCTTATTTACACTGCTCAAAACCCACGTTTGAATCATTGGCAAATTATTTAAATATAATTAATGTACTTGCAGGCTGTGAGTCAGAAGCACCAGACTGTCCTTCCAATGTTTGAACTGCCCAACTTTATAGAAACAGCGTTGTTCCACAGATGCATTGCTGGCTACTGGTTCAGGAAACAGTCCTCATCCTCCATAAAATGCACAGCACACACCTGAATATTTGTGTTGGACTGTTCTGGAACAGTGTTGAAATGCAACTTAACCACTGATTTCTAGTCGTGTCCTCTTTTGGAAAGTCAAACAAGTAGTTTCGCTTTCACAATGAAACACACAGCAATTACATGACATGGCAACGGCTGCAACAGAGAAAATAAGTAACACCTTTCTTTGTGTGAACATTTGGGTGGGCATTATGTTAATCTTCCCACATAGTGACATAGACATGTGGGGGCGTGTTTGAATGAGCCATTTTAGGGGGGCGTGGACAAGTCTTAACTTTGAAAAAGAATATCTCTTCAGATTTGAAACTTTAGTCTTTGCTTCTTTACAGATCTTGTTTATGCACCAAGAGCTTGTAACACTCCAAAGAGAAAGGAAAAAATGTAAATAACATCACATGACCCCTTTAATTAAATGGGATGAAATTCATAATTAAATAATTAAATTGAATTCTAAATGTAATTGAAAATTTGAGTTTCAAGATGCAGTGTCATTTCTTTTTTGTTTCAAGTAATTTATTCAATTATTATTTTAATTTAATTTCATTTAAAATATTTTAATAAAATAACTGAGAGTTTGAAAATGCA